>NW_022303441.1:0-5020 GCF_002776525.5 Piliocolobus tephrosceles | reverse complement strand
AAAGAGGACACAAACAAATGGAAGAACATACCATGCTCATGGATAGGAAGAATCAATATCGTTAAAATGGCCATACTGCCCAAGGTTATTTATAGATTCAATGCCATCCCCATCAAGCTACCAATGAGTTTCTTCACAGAATTGGTAAAAACGACTTTAAAGTTCATATGGAACCAAAAAAGAGCCCGCATTGCCAAGACAATCCTAAGTCAAAAGGACAAAGCTGGAGGCATCACGCTACCTGACTTCAAACTAAACTACAAGGCTACAGTAACCAAAACAGCATGGTACTGGTACCAAAACAGAGATATAGACCAATGGAACAGAACAGAGTCCTCAGAAACAATACCACACATCTACAGCCATCTGATCTTTGACAAACCTGACAAAAACAAGAAATGGGGAAAGGATTCCCTATTTAATAAATGGTGCTGGGAAAAATGGCTAGCCATAAGTAGAAAGCTGAAACTGGATCCTTTCCTTACTCCTTATACGAAGATTAATTCAAGATGGATTAGAGACTTAAATGTTAGACCTAATACCATAAAAACCCTAGAAGAAATCTAGGTAGTACCATTCAGGACATAGGCATGGGCAAGGACTTCATGTCTAAAACACCAAAAGCAACGGCAGCAAAAGCCAAAATTGACAAATGGGATCTCATTAAACTAAAGAGCTTCTGCACAGCAAGAGAAACTACCATCAGAGTGAACAGGCAACCTACAGAATGGGAGAAAAATTTTGCAATCTACTCATCTGACAAAGGGCTAATTTCCAGAATCTACAAAGAACTCAAACAAATATACAAGAAAAAAACAAACAACCTCATCAAAAAGTGGGCAAAGGATATGAACAGACATTTCTCAAAAGAAGACATTCATACAGCCAACAGACACATGAAAAAATGCTCATCATCACTCGCCATCAGAGAAATGCAAATCAAAACCACAATGAGATATCATCTCACACCAGTTAGAATGGCAATCATTAAAAAATCAGGAAACAACAGGTGCTGGAGAGGATGTGGAGAAATAGGAACACTTTTACACTGTTGGTGGGATTGTAAACTAGTTCAACCATTATGGAAAACAGTATGGCGATTCCTCAAGGATCTAGAACTAGATGTACCATATGACCCAGCCATCCCACTACTGGGTATATACCCAAAGGATTATAAATTATGCTACTACAAAGACACATGCACACGTATGTGTATTGCGGCACTATTCACAATAGCAAAGACTTGGAATCAACCCAAATGTCCATCGGTGACAGACTGGATTAAGAAAATGTGGCACATATACACCATGGTATACTATGCAGCCATAAAAAAGGATGAGTTTGCGTCCTTTATAGGGACATGGGTGCAGCTGGAAACCATCATTCTTAGCAAACTATCACAAGAAGAGAAAACCAAACACTGCATGTTCTCACTCATTGGTGGGAACTGAACAATGAGTTCACTTGGACTCGGGAAGGGGAACATCACACACTGGGGCCTATCATGGGGAGGCGGGAGGGGGGAGGGATTGCATTGGGAAGTTATACCTGATATAAATGATGAATTGATGGGTGCTGACGAGTTGATGGGTGCAGCACACCAACATGGCACAGGTATACATATGTAACAAACCTGCACATTATGCACATGTACCCTAGAACTTAAAGTATAATAATAATAAAAAAGAAAAATTTGCACCTCAATGGGAAAAAAAAAAAGGAAAAGAGAATTTTACCTCTGTGAGGTGAATGCACACATCACAAAGTTGTTTCTCAGATAGTTCCTTCTAGATTTTATCCTCGGATACTTGCTTATTTTGACATTCGCTTCAATGAGCTCCAAAATGTCAATTCACACAATGGACAAAAACAGTTTCCAAACTGCTGAATCCAAAGAAAGAATTAAATCTGTGAGAAGAAAGCACATATCAAAAAGCAGTTTCTTGGAAAGCTTCCTTATAATTTTTTATCTGCAGATGTTTCCTTTTTCACCATACGAATCAATGCACTCCCCAATAACCTGTTGCAGATTCTACAAAAAAGTGATTCCAAACTGCTGAGTGAAAGAAAGGTGTAACTCTGTGAGGTGAATGCATATGTAACAAAATGGTTTCTCCGATGAATTCCTTCCAGTTTTTAGCCTTGGTTATTCACTTTTTTGCCACCGGTCTCAATGAGCTCAGAAATGTCCATTCGCAGAATGGATAAAAACAGTGTTTATAAACTGCTGAATGAAAAGAAAGATTTAATTCTGTGAGGTGAATGTATACATCAGAAAGCAGTTTCCCAGATAACGTCCTCCTAGTTTTTATCCTGAGATATTTGCTTTTTCACCCTTTGCCTCAATAGTCTCTCAGAAGTCCATTCACAAAATGGACAAAAACAGTGGTTCCAAGCTGCAATATCCAAAGAAAAGTTTAACTATGTGAGAGGAGTGTACACATCACCAAGTAGTTTCTCAGAAAGCTTATTTCTAGTTTTTAATGTGAAGATATTTCCTTTTTCACCACAGGCCACAATGCATGCCGAAATATCCCTTTGTAGATTATACAAATACAGTGTTTCCAAACTGCCGAATGAAAATAATTTTTTAACTTTTTGAGATCAATAGACACATCACAAAGCAATTATTCAGATAGCTTCCTTGCAGTTTTTATCCTGGTATATTCACTTTTTTGCCATTGGCTTCAATGAGCTCCCAAATGTCCTTTTTCACAACAATACAAAAGAGTATTTCCAAACTCCTGAATCCAAAGAAATATTTAACTCTATGAGATGAATGCACACATCACAAAGCAGTCTCAGAAAGCTTTTTTCTTATTTTTATCTGAAAATGTTTCCTTTTTCACAGTAGGCCTCAAGGTGCTACCAAATATCCCTTGGCACATTCTAAAAAGTGGTGATTCCACACTGCTGAATGAAAAGAAAGTTTTAACTCTGTGAGATGAATGCAGACATCACAAAGCAGTTCCTCAGTTAAGTTCCTTCTAGTTTGTATCCTAGGATATTCGCTTTTACCCCATTGATCTCAATGAGGTCACTTACAGAATGGACAAAAAAAGGTTTATAAAATGCTGAATGAAAAGAAAGGTTTAACTCTACAGATGAATGCAAAGAACAGAAAGCAGTTTCTGAGATAACTTCCTTCAAGGTTTTATACGGAGATATTTAGATTTCTGCCCCTGGCATCAATGAACTCCCAAATGTCCACTGGGGAATGGACAGAAACAGTGCTTTCAAACTGCTGAATCCAAGGAAAGCTTTAACTCTGTGAGATGAATGCACACATCCCAAAGCAGTTTCTCAGAAAGCTTCTTTCTAGTTTTTATCTGAAGTTGTTTCCTTTTCCACCATAGGCCTTAAGGCACTCAGAAATATCCCTTTGCAGATTCTACAAACACCGTGATTCCAAGGTGCTGAATGAAAGAAAGATTTAACTCTGAGAGCTGAATGCACACATTACAAAGAGGTTTCTTTTTTTTTTTTTTTTTTTTTACTTTAAGTTCTAGGGTACATGTGCATAACGTGCAGGTTTGTTACATATGTATACATGTGCCATGTTGGTGTGCTGCACCCATCAACTCGTCAGCACCCATCAATTCATCATTTATGTCAGGTATAACTCCCCAGTGCAATCCCTCCCCCTCCCCCCTCCCCATGATAGGCCCCAGTGTGTGCACATCCCACAGCAGCCGCCGTGACCTCATTGTTCAGTTCCCACCTATGAGTGAGAACATGCGGTGTTTGGTTTTCTCTTCTTGTGATAGTTTGCTAAGAATGATGGTTTCCAGCTACATTCATGTCCCTACAAAGGATGCAAACTCATCCTTTTTTATGGCTGCATAGTATTCCATGGTGTATATCTGCCACATTTTCTTAATCCAGTCTGTCACTGATGGACATTTGGGTTGATTCCAAATCTTTGCTATTGTGAATAGTGCCGCAATAAACATACGTGTGCATGTGTCTTTGTAGTAGCATAATTTATAATCCTTTGGGTATATACCCAGTAGTGGGATGGCTGGGTCATATGGTACATCTAGTTCTAGATCCTTGAGGAATCGCCATACTGTCCTCCATAATGGTTGAACTAGTTTACAATCCCACCAACAGTGTAAAAGTGTTCCTATTTCTCCACATCCTCTCCAACACCTGTTGTTTCCTGATTTTTTAATGATTGCCATTCTAACTGGTGTGAGATGGTATCTCATTGTGGTTTTGATTTGCATTTCTCTGATGGCCAGTGATGATGAGCATTTTTTCATGTGTCTGTTGGCTGTATGAATGTCTTCTTTTGAGAAATGTCTGTTCATATCCTTTCCCCACTTTTTGATGGGGTTGTTTGTTTTTTTCTTGTATATTTGTTTGAGTTCTTTGTAGATTCTGGAAATTAGCCCTTTGTCAGATGAGTAGATTGCAAAAATTTTCTCCCATTCTGTAGGTTGCCTGTTCACTCTGATGGTAGTTTCTCTTGCTGTGCAGAAGCTCTTTAGTTTAATGAGATCCCATTTGTCAATTTTGGCTTTTGCTGCCGTTCCTTTTGGTGTTTTAGACATGAAGTCCTTGCCCATGCCTATGTCCTGAATGGTACTACCTAGATTTCTTCTAGGGTTTTTATGGTATTGGGTCTAACATTTAAGTCTCTAATCCATCTTGAATTAATCTTCGTATAAGGAGTAAGGAAAGGATCCAGTTTCAGCTTTCTACTTATGGCTAGCCATTTTTCCCAGCACCATTTATTAAATAGGGAATCCTTTCCCCATTTCTTGTTTTTGTCAGGTTTGTCAAAGATCAGATGGTTGTAGATGTGTGGCATTATTTCTGAAGGCTCCGTTCTGTTCCATTGGTCTATATCTCTGTTTTGGTACCAGTACCATGCTGTTTTGGTTACTGTAGCCTTGTAGTATAGTTTGAAGTCAGGTAGCGTGACGCCTCCGGCTTTGTCCTTTTGACTTAGGATTGTCTTGGCAATGCGGGCTCTTTTTTGGTTCCATATGAACTTTAAAGCAGTTTTTTCCAA
>NW_022303440.1:0-1641 GCF_002776525.5 Piliocolobus tephrosceles | reverse complement strand
TGGAGAGGATGGCAAGTTAGAGTGCTTGGAAATGCATAGAATTCCAATTTTGCTATCCAAAGGGACTCTCTATGGACTCTTCACACCCCACCATTTTACAGGTGGGGTGAACGACCGCTAATGCTAGTAGAAGCAGGTTTTATAGCCTCACTTTGCGATACATATGTTGTCTAGCAGCAGCTTGCTTTAGGATGTAGGGGTTCTAAGTACCCATTCTCCTCTTTCTGTAGTCTCAGCTGAACTGAGACAGAATGCGTTCCATTTTAACACTCAAATACAATCAAAATACGGCATTGCAGAAACTTGAAGATGAAAGTACATGGAGGTCACTGTAATAAAGCACATTTTGATTTAGACTGTGGTCCCCTTTTATTACAGAATACACTGACATTTCTCAGAGGAATAAGTTATTTGTAAATCTTTATTCACTTAGGTTCACTGAAACTTGAGTGAAAAAAATTAAAAAAAAAATAGGTGGGTCAAATCTAATAAGATAAATTTATATTTTCTCTCTTATGTTCATCTGCATGATAAAGCTCTGCCATTTTCCTTCAGGTCATTTTTCCAGTTCCTTTCACATTTTACCTTTGTTGTTCTCTCTTTCATTTCTAGAGAATATTACTCTCATTTGGATAGACCAGTCTCCAGCCTCCTAAGAACATCTCAGAGTTGACATTACTACATACTTGTTTATTCCTTTCAAGGAGTAAACATATTGTTCAGAACAAGCTGAAAATATTGTTCTAGAAGTATAATGCTAACATAAAATCATTTCCCACTTCATCATTCAATTAACACAATATGGCTATGGTTTCTCAAACCCTCTTGCTTTTTCATGTTTTTGTTCATGCTATTATGCTACCTCTAAGTACATAACTTTCTTCTCAGTCTCCTTTGACCATCATCTACTCACCCGTCAGGATTTAGTCAGGCCTATGTTGAAAAATATGCTTAAAAACAAAGTTTACCTGAGGACGCCATTGTCAAGCACACACAAAATAGAAAGTATTAAATTTGATGACTTTCTTCATAGAATAGATGTAGAATATTTTGTTCGAATGCTATTTAATTCAGATTAATATACATGCATACATGTATGCATGTGCATATATTAATACACGTTATATGTGCATGTGTATATAAATATACACACACAAACACACATGTATGTACATACATCTACTATACCACTATTAACTTTTAGGATAAAAATGTCAAAATGTGAAATTTTTAAATTTTGATATGTTTTCTTTGTATGATTGGCACATAAAAGGACTAAGGCTCCTCTACTCTATGTATGTCTCAGAAAATAAGTACCATAGAGTCTCAGTATTTGAGAAACTCTTAAAGTTTATCCAGATGAAATTTCTACTGAATCTGAGAATTTGTTCCACTACATAACACTATAATTCCTACTATATTGACAGATTGTCACCACCTACTTGCTTGAATATTTAGGGCGAAGAGCTGTGGCTTTTCGAAGAAGAAAACTTTGGGGTAATTTCTGTATCATAGGTGCTTTGTAACTCTAAAGGATGAAACTGAAACCAGTTTCTGAGTGTCACTGGGTAACAAATTTCAGTTCGTAATTCAGAAGTCATCTTTATTGACTCTTCCTCAATATAGAGAGACTGCTTCACC
>NW_022303439.1:0-1637 GCF_002776525.5 Piliocolobus tephrosceles | reverse complement strand
TTATTTTATTAAATATTAATTATTATTTATTTAGTAGCCATCCTTCAGTAAAAGACTTGAAGGGATGGAGTTGAACTCATCTTTAATCACCAATAGCTGTCATTTTTTGAGAGACAAAATATGACAGATCCTTAAATAATGGGACAATCAAATTTAATGTAGCCATTAAAATACAGTACTCCTAACAAGGTCTCCACAAGGCCAGCAAATCATTGCTAAAATGGCTTTCAGACAGTAACACTGTCTAGATATGAGACCAACATAACTCCGGCAGAAAAGGCTTGACCTTGTGTTGATCCCGGCTGCTTCTATATCTTTATTATTAACAGAACCCATGTTCTATTTGGTGGGGTCTTTAAATGATTTACTACGAGATCAGGTAACTCAGGCATAAATGAAAGATCAAAAGAAAGAGACACGACACTTGAAATACGGAATAGAAGGGCATGAGTAGAGAGAGTTATTATTGTTCTAGAGAACATCTTTTCATTTTTTTATGTATTTTTATGACTGGGAAATTTTCATGTCCTGAATTATTCTAATCTGCAAAAGTAATATTTTTATCTTTGTGACTTTACTACCATCACCCAAGTAGCCATGGCTTTTATAAATCCTGTGTAGTCACTAAAACTACTCTACATGCACTTGGCTTTGTTACTGTCCAAGATAAATTAAAAAGCAAAATAAATTTATATTTTCATGTTTTCAGGAAGAATCCTCAATTAAATATTATTTATGGAGGCAAAATATTTTGTTAAGTTTTAAAATTTCTAAAAATAATTGCATATTTTACATAAAAGAACCAGTGTAAAACTGGCCCAAATGGGAATAGTCAGATATTAGGAAATGTCTATCCAAAGTGCCAATGGTAACCAGGAGTGAAACAGAAATTAAGAGACAGATATATCAAGGAAAATATATGGCAGTGCCAAATGGACTATGAAACGATGTTTGCTTCATTTATTCCACTCTCTTAAACCATATTTGTTGTCTGCTTTGTATAAGACAATGTTCTACGTGCTTGAAACACAATGATGATAATTCTGTCAGGTTCTCTCCCATTGAGGAACTCATATTCCAGTGGGAGTAGACAATTCCCAACAATACATAGCTTTCAATCTAAATACAGCTAGGAAAGATAGAGAGTCAAAAATAGCTTTATTGCTAATGCACTTTGTTCTTTCACCTATTATTCATCAGCAAACAATTGTTGGACACCTATTTGAAAAGGTCTTCTGCCAAATGCTAAAAAGATACAATGAGACATGGTTTGCCTACAAACTGCTGATAATCCTGGAGGTCAGAGACAGCTACATGTTTAAAGTATTTTGCTTCTCTGGAACTGCTGCTCTCTTGGACAGCTACTTTCTGAGGACATACTATTCATAGCGAAATAAAGTCAAGGTTGTTTCGTTTCTATTGATTAGAAAACTTGAATGTGTAATAAAACTCTTCCATTGTTGGGCAGGTTTAATTATATAATGTCATATATGTGAAAATATTTGGCTAGAGCCAAATAGAGGAATTAGAATTACTGGATTAACAGACCCTTTGAATTTATGCATCTAAAAGAGTTAGTCAAATTTTCCTTTTTGATAATTTTATAAATTTATATTCCCAATGGCAATATTGCTATA
>NW_022303438.1:0-1448 GCF_002776525.5 Piliocolobus tephrosceles | reverse complement strand
AAAGTTTTTTGTGTCCCATGCCATCTTAATGGGGAGCAATAGGTTGTTTATCCTGCAGGGAGACAATAGTAAATGGTATATCCATGTTGCCCACAACCAGAGATGACCCAGAATTTGTTTTTCCCTTTCTCTGGTCTCTTCCAGAAATCCAACCTATTTTCTGCCAGGAAAGCACTTTTGTCACTCAAGTCTGTCCAGCTTTCACTAGACATGCCCTTTTACCCTATGGGGTTTCATGGATGGAAAAATTTTCATAAACCAAAACAGAGATTGTCTTTCTCATTAGATGTTTTGCTTAGTAGATATAGAGAAGATTTATGTCCACATGGATTATTCTCAATTGGAACTTCTTTTCATCTTGCCAAAGCCAGCCTTCTAAGTTGCCAACAAGTTTTATCCATATGTCTTTGCAGTCATTTTAGGCAGTTAAATGGAATATCTATCTTTTATTTTTCCCTAGAAGTGACTCTCTTGGTGTATTTTAATTTACCATTAAATATACCATTCAGTATATTTGTATTTACCATTTCACTTCGAAGATAACATGGTGCATTAGTTTCCTCGAGCTGCTGTAACAAATTACCACAAACTGTGTGGTTTAAGGTAATATAAATATATTTGCTCACAATCCTAAAAGCCAGGAGTTTGAAATCAAGATGTCCTCAGGGCTACACTCCCTCCCAAGGCTCCGGAGAGAATCCAGTCCATGCTTTTCTTTTGATGGCTGCTGGTAATCCTTAGGATTCCTTGGTTTGTAGCTCCTGGTAATCCTTAGATTCCTTGGCTTGTGGCTCCTTTTGTCTTCACTTTGCTGCTTCCTGTGACATCTGTGTTTTCTTTTTTTTTTTTTTTTTTTTTTCTGTTAGAAGAACATTTCTCATTAGATTTAGGGCCTGCCCAGGTAATCCAGGATGATCATATCTCAGGATTTGAACTTTATTATATCTGTAAAAAACCATTTCTCGAATAGGTTAACATTTCACAGATGTCGGGGATTTGGGCATATCTTTCTAGGTTCTACCTTTCAACTTACCACATATATGGTAAGATCAAAATGGGGTATGTGCCACAGAGTGTAACAAGGGCTTTACCAAACTAGTTTCTAGTTTTGTTTTGTCTTGTTTTTAGTTTTGGTTGCCTAGTTACTGTCTATTTTACCTGGGCTAAGACAGTATACAATATTTTCTGCTCTTTTCAGCAAAAGTTCAAGTCTGTCTATAGCTCAACTCAGTCCTAAACTATGCTGGTATCCTCCAAAACTGGTTTATATAGAAACATGCATAATTAATATTTCATAGGTTAATATTTTTCAGAAAAAAATACTAATGAGATACAATCTGGTTTCATTGGTCTAGATTTCTCTTCTAGATATGTTGCCTGATAATCAGCAATATTGGAAGGTCAGATTTCTAGCCTCATCTACCTATGTAGGCAATATTATTTATCAA
>NW_022303437.1:0-17698 GCF_002776525.5 Piliocolobus tephrosceles | reverse complement strand
TTCCTGAGTTTGAGAGAATCCGATTGTTTCAAGGCTGAAGCCAAAAGCCCAATAAACAATGTTTGTACCTTTTTTCATAGTTAGGAATTAGGTGCATCCTGTGGTCAAGAAAATAACTCTTGGTGGTCACCAAGTAGTTTAAAACCAAGCAGGACCTCATTTTATCGTGTGGGTGTTTTTGATTTTTTAAATGAAGTTTTTATTTTCCTGTGCAATAAATGACAAGCTCTGACTTGAAATACATTTCCTTTAATAAACCAGAATCTAGGGCCAGGCACGGTCGCTCACCCCTGTAATACCAGGCTTTGGGAGGCCGAGGAGGGCAGATCATGAGGTCAGGATATTGAGACCAACCTGGCTATAGTGAAACCCTGCCCCTACTAAAAATGCAAAAAATCAGCCGGGCATGGTGGCAGGCGCCTGTAGTCCAAGGTACTGGGGAGGCTGAGACAGGAGAATGGCGTGAACCCGGGAGGCAGAGCTTGCAGTGAGCCGAGATCACGCCACTGCACTCCAGCCTGGACGACAAAGCGAGACTCGGTCTAAAAAAAAAAAAAGAAATCAGAATCTATAATCCTAAGGTTCTTAACCCAGCTCTCAGAAATTTATGACGTCCTGAAAATCCTGTGCAACAATTTTGTGTATATGCATCCATGTGTTTATCGGGAGATGATTTATAGGTCTCCATACATTTTCAAAGTGGTTGGATACCAAAAAATTTTAGAATATGCCTCTTGGACCTGGTGTGGTGGCTCACACCTGTAATCCCAGCACTTAGGGAGGCTGAGGCAGTAGGATCCACTGAGGTCAGGAGCTTAAGACCAGCAACATAGTGAGACCTCCACCTCTACCACAAAAAAAAAAAAAAGAAAGAAAGAAAGAAAGAAAAATGCTTCCCTATTACCTTTTTAGAATTACCCAATATGGCTCAGACCTGGTGAGATTTCTTTCCCAGATTTCCCTTACTTAGATATTCTGTGCTTCCCCGGATTTCATTTTCTCTTCCAGCATGAAGCAAAATACACAAACCTAATATTTTTATTTTTTATTTTTTTAACTGCAAATGAGTTCTAGATGGACATTGTCTTTGGTCTGTGAGACTCCAAATGATTAAGCATAAAGCAAACGTTTCACAAGTGATGTTTCAATTTATAGACCAGGAGTTTGGCGATAATGTTAAGTGCAATTAGAAGCAATGTGGTGCCTCGATACTTAAGTTCTAGATTTATTTCATTCTCTTCACAGTTCTGGAACCTCATTTCTGCACTGGGACCTGAGCGTTAATGTCCCCGATATGACTGGACTGAAGTGTTTGGGGTCTATCCTTTAACCAGGTGAAAGAAAGAAACAAGTTAAGCTTCTATTTTTTGCTTCTAGGATTAACTTTACCTACTTGTTATGCATTTATTATGAACTATTGGGAAAAGACATCAATTAAATAAATAGTATTTTTTTCCAGCAAAATCTTAAAAGCTGGTATTAATTGTGAGATGCAAAGATTACTTTTGTCTTAGGTCATTCCACCCTCCTCTTGTTGTAACTTTTGCCACATTATAAGCCTAGATATGTCCATAAACAGCAAATAAATGAGGTGTTCTGTTATATCTTAGCAATTAGATTCTTCCTGTTTTCTAGCCTCAGTGCTTAGGTAGGAAATACCCAAGAATACATAGATCTCACACACTAACTGACCATGAAATGAACATTAAGAAGGCTATTACTTCCTAGATGATGAAATGCAGGCTGACAAACCAGGGGACCAAATCATGAGCAGTTCCATCTCCAAATCTCGTTGCTTAATGGCGAGGTTTCTACCCTCCCACAGTTCCACTAAAGACATTCTAACAGTGTAAACAAGCAGAAGAGAAGACCCATTTCTGCAGCAGTCGTGATTTTGTTAGTAGGAGCCATCACATCTAATGACCTGATTAGAGAATCCTAACCATCTTTCCAGTGTTGGCTTCAGTCATGGGAAGCAGTTAAGTCCAGATATGAGTAAGTGGAGTTGATTTCACCACCTGAAATGAAAACACATTTCTCTCAATGAAATGGTTCTGCCTCTGCCTTGTCATATTCGAGCTGATGTATGGTAAGGCACTTCTGCTCTTATGTATTACCATTGATGACACATAATACATATTTCCTTTTAACTTTGTCATTTTTGCTAGAGGGAGAAATAAAATACGTGAAATTGGGACTAAAACTGTAGAGACTGACATTTATTACATTATTTACAACAGACACAGTCATCTGGCATGTTTTGTCTGGTTTGCATATCTGTATTTGGGGCTTGTTAAAAATGAATAAGTGAACAAATATTTCCAAATAGGAGGACACTTCAGTTTGCTCCTTTGGACTTCTTTCTTCTTTGTGGCATACAAATATGACTTGAGTGCCCTAAGCCCAGTGAAAGTCAGGGAATTCAATGAAGAATTGCAGCTCAGTTTTTGGTGTCATCGTTAGAGCATTCAATTGGAACTTAAAAATAAAAGTGGTATAGACATTTTGGAGAACAGTGTGTCAAAAATTGGCACCATCCTTTCATGAAAAATTGCTGTGCTAAATGTCTGCTTATTGCTGCAATCACAATCAGAATTTCCACAGAAAATCCATTCTCGTTGGCTGTCATCAGTGAGCACTCACAACTTTACATGATGCACCCATTATTTCTCCCACTACCTCACTAAGGAGACCTAGGGGGCACATGATTGGGTGGATGGCGAGTGTGTGTGTTGGAGGATTATTTTTGGAAAATATGATTATTTTCACACCCAGCATTTCCCCTACATGAAAGAAGTATATAGACTAACTGGTAAAAGCTGAGGGAGTTCACTGTTAGCTGCTGTTGCAAAATGCCTTTCTTTGCCTGCCTTGTTTCTCAGCCAAAATTCCATTTCACTAGATTTTGGAAGCTAAGTGCAATGAAATTTGATGACAGAAGGGTCTCTTTGAAGATAGGCAGTGTATGTTATTCAACTCTGAGCCACATCTAGCTCGGTATATAGTCAGTTAATTCATTTATTGGAGCAAACTAGATGTATATGATTATTATAAAAAGGTAATTGTGTCCTAGAGATAACATCAATTCTTTTGAACTGCTCAAACTGCTTGTGGTGGAATAATTTGTTTTAACTTAATCAACCAAGCACTGAAGAGAAGAAAAAACAGTTTTATTTTTATAGAACACTTGTATACAAATGCAGACTTATGAATCATCAGCAACCTGAGTGTAATTTTAAAGAAATCCCTGTATAGAAATTCAGGCAAGCTTGTACCTTTTCTGGCTGCTGCCACTCAGCACAAGAGAGCTTTGAATGGTATGTGTATACATAAGGAATACATTAATCATTATGTCATTATTAATATCATGAGCAATTTAGATTTGCATACTTAACATTCAATGTGTTAATGAAATCATTTGCATTTTTAATTGATCAGCTTTAAAGAAAACTGAATATTGTGTAGGCACTCACCTATTATAGTATTAAGTTTTTCATGAATAATTCAGGCTATGAGCAAATGTATGCAGCCAAAGTTTTTTTTCGTCTCCTCCAAAATTATTTCTAATTTTCAGCTTTATAACTTCTCTGATGGTACAACTGCCATATAATTTCATTAACAGTATTCCAGTTGTTGAACTGGCATCCCTGAAAATTAGGACACTAAGCCTTTTTTGAGTCTATTTGAACCTATGATTTGACCAAAGGGCATTTTTTTGTCCAATCAATGTGAGAAGGCTGCACATCTAATTTTGTTTTTAAACTGAGAACCAGGAAACCTTAGTACATATCAATTAGTTGTATCTTTCTAGCTATGATGCTTTGTTTTGATAATACTGCAAATGATTTCACCGTCAGGACTTGGATGTAATATATGTAAAATGTAGCCCTTGAAATACTACTCCCTCTAACAGCCAGTCCGACACATGTACTCGTTTACCAGTCATCTTCTCAGGAAAGAAACCTCAATCATTATTTGCACTGGAAAATTAAGAGTTGTATTTGTTCCTTCCTTTTCGTTATCCCCTAGGTACAATCAATAAGTGCAATAACGTACACATCTCAGAAAACTGTTATGAAACTTACAAGGAGAAAAACCATAAGAAGCAGGTTATTTCTGTTGCAATTCTCAGAAACTAGGTGCATACAAGCACAGTTCAGAGTTAGATGAAAATCAGAAGGAATAATTGAAAGTTTCTATAAAAAGTAGTTGTATAATACCAGATACTTTCCCCCATTCTAAGGGATCTGGGAAAACAGCAACACAAGGGAAGGACAAATAGATACGGATTTTAAAATATTTATTTCCTTATTTCCTTGAGTTGTAGCATATTACATATATACATGCACTATGCTCTTTTCACTCTGTTTCATAGAGATCTTCATTCATTCTCACAGACTCATAGTACTCTACTATATGAGCTGTACCATGATTTATTCAAACATTATCTTAAGTATGGGTTCACAGTTTTTTTCTTCCCAATAATTGTCATTACAAATGATGCCACATACAACTTTTTCTGGGTAACTATTTTTGTATTACTGGAAACATGTCTCAGAGTGAATTCTTAGAAGTGAACTTGGGGGATCAAAGAGTTAAAAAACCTATGTAGTTTTAGTTAGATGTTGCTAAATTCATCTCCTGAGGGAATGTACAGTTTTGTGGCCATTTCAACACAGCTTCTCAAAAAGAATGAATGGTCAAACGTTTTCAATTTTTAAAAAATTGTATAAGTGAGAATTGACATTGTCATGTAGTATGTTTAAGGAAACCCTCGTTTTTTTTGTTGTTTTTTTTTTTTTTTTTTTTTGAGACGGAGTCTTACTCTGTTGCCCAGGCTGGAGCCCAGTGGTGCGATCTCTGGTCACTACAAGTTCTGCCGCCCGTGTTCACGCCATTCTCCTGCCTCAGCTCCCCGAGTAGCTGGGACTACAGGCGCCCGCCACCATGCCCGGCTACTTTTTTGTATCTTTAGTGGATATGGGCTTTCACCGGATTAGCCAGGATGGCCTTGATCTCCTGACCTCATGATCTGCCTGCCTCAACTTCCCAAAGTGCTGGGATTACAGGTGTGAGCCACCACGCCCGGCCTAAAAAAACATTTAAGAATAGTTTTAGTTTATGGAAAAATTCTGCAGTACGCAGACTTCCCATATACCCAGACTTTCCTTTATTACTACCTTCTTACATTGACTCAGCACATTCATCACAATTAATAAACCGATATTGATACATTATTATTAACTAAAGTCTATTCTTCATTAAAATTTCTAACTTTTTACCTAATCTACTTTATTCTATTTTAAAATTCCATCCAAGATATCATTTTGTACATTTAGATGTGAGGTCTCCTTAGGCTACTCTTGGCCATGACAATTTGTCAGACTTTCTTTGTTTCATAGAATGTCCCTCACCTCTGTCCTGTCTCACATGTTTCTCATGATTAAACTAGGGTATGTGTTTACAGAAAGAAAAATTTAAAAGTGAAGCATCATTTTCATCTTATTCCAAGGGTTCATATTATCAAGACTTGTCAGTATTGAGGTGAACCTTGATCACAAATAGTATTTGTCTGGTTTCTTCATTGTAAAGTTACTCTTTTCCTCTTTTGTCCCATGCATTATTTAGAAGAAAGTCACTATGTACAGCCCATATTTAAGGAGGGAGTTATGCTTTACTTCCTTGAAAATGAAATCTAGATAAATTATCTAGAATTCTTCTGCATAAGAAATGTGTTTACTCTCAATATATTTATTCCAATATTGTATCAGTATGGACTTTTGAATAATAATTCCTGTGTTTCTTTGGCATGCCCCCTTCATTGTGTGTGCATGTGTATGTGTGTATGTGCGTGTGTGCATATGTGTGTGTGTATGTGAAATATGGTTTGACTCTGTGTCCCCACCAAAATCTCATGTTGAATTGCAATTCCTAATGTTGGGGGAGGTACCAGATGGGAGTTGATTGGATCATGGGGGCAGATTTCCCTTTTGCTGTTCTCATGATAAACAGTGAGTTCTCATAAGTTCTTTGGTTGTTTAAAACTGTGTAGCACTTCCCACTTTGTACTGTCTGTCTCCTGCTTTGTCATGGTAAGACATGCTTTTGTAACTTTCCTGAGGCTTCCTAGCCATGCTTCCTGTATAGTAAGAAGAATTGTGAGTCAAGTAAACTTCTTTTCTTCATAAATTACCCAGTCTCAAGTACTGCCTGATAGCAGTGTGAGAACAAATACAGAAAATTGGTACTGGGAATGGAGCTTTGCTATAAAGATACCTGAAAATATGGAAGTGAATTTGGAATTAGGTAATGGGCAGAATTTGGAAGTTTGGAGGGCTCAGAAGAAGATAGAAAGATGAGGGAAAGTTTGAAACTTCCTAGAGACTTGTTGAGTGGCTATGGCCAAAATGCTGATAGTGATATGGACAGTAAAGTCTAGGCTGAGGTGGTCTCAGATGAAAATGAGGAACTTATCAGGAAGTAGAGCAAAGATCACTCTTGCTATGCTTTAGCAAAGAGACCGGCAACATTGTGCCCCTGTTCTAGAGATCTGTGGAACTTTAAAGTTGAGAGAGATAATTTAGGGTATCTCATGGAAGAAATTTCTAAGCGGCAAAGCATTCAAGATGTGGCCTGTCTGCTTCTAATAGCACATGCTAGTTTGCATGAACAAAGAGATTATCTGAAACTAGAACTTATATTTTACAGGGAAACAGAGCACAAAAGTGTGGAGAATTTGCAGCCTGACTATGTAGTTGTAAAGAAAAACCCATTTTCTAGGTAAGAATTTAAGCCAGCTGCAGAAATTTGCATAAGAGGTGCCAAATGTTAATAGCCAAGACAATGAAAGAATTGCCTCCAAGACATTTCAGAGACCTTCAGGGTAGCCCATACCATCACAGGCCTGGAGAATTAGGAGGAAGCAATGGTTTCATGGGACAGCCCAGGGCCTCAGGACATGGCAGCCTGCATTGTAGCTACTCCACCTCCAACTGCAGCTGAAAGGGGCAAAGGTACAACTCGGGCCATTGCTTCAGAGGAGACAAGCACCATGCCCTAGAAGCTTCCACTTGGTGTTGAGCCTGTGGGTGCACAGAGGGCAAGAGTTGATGCTGGGAGCCTCCACCTAGATTTTAAAGGATGTATGGAAATGCCTGGATGTACAGGCTAAAATCTACTGCAGGGGTGGAACCCTCATGGTAAACCTGTACTAGGGCAGTGCACAACAGAAATGTAGGGTTGAACCCCCACACAGAGTTTTCACTGGGGCACTGCCTAGTGGAGCTATGAGAAGAGGGCCACTGGCCTCCAGACCCCAAAATTGTAGATCCACCAACAGCTTCCATCATGTTCCTGGAAAAACCACAGGCACTCAATGAGAGACAGTAAAAGCAGCTGTGGGGCTGTACCCTGCAGAGCCATTGGAGTAGAGCTACCCAAAGTCTTTGGATTATACCCCCTGCATTAGTGTGACCTGGATGTCAGACATGGAGTCAAAAGAGATTATTTGGGACCTTGGATATTTAATGACCACCCTGCTGGGTTTCAGACTTACATGGGGTCTGTAGCTGCTTTGTTTTGGACAATTTTTCCCATTTAGAATGGGAACATTTACTCAATGCCTGTATCCCCATTGTATCTTGGAAATAACTAACTTGTTATTGATTTTATAGACTCATAGGTGAAAGAGACTTGCCTTGTCTTAGATGAGACTTTGGATTTGGACTTTTGAGTTAATGCTAGAATGAGTTAAGCCTTTGGGTGACTGTTGGGAAGGCATGATTTTATTTTGAAATGTGAGAAGAAAATGAGATTTGGCAGGGGCCGGGTGCTAAATGATCTAGTTTGTCTCTGTGTCCCCTTGGAAATATCATATTGAATTGTAGTTTCCAGTGTTGGGGACGGGACCTGATGGTAGGTGATTCAATCATAGGAGCAGATTGTTTTGCTTGCTGTTCTTATGTCATTGAGTTCTCCCATGATCTGGTTGTTTAAAAGTATGTAGCACTTCCTCCTTTGTCTCTCCCACTCTGCCATGTTAACATGGACTTGCTTTTTCTTTGTCTTCTGCCATGACTGTCAGTTTCCTGAGGCCTCCCAGCTATGCTTCTTGTACAACCTGTTGAACTGTGAGTCAATTAAAACTCTTCATTAATGACCCAGTCACAGATAGTTCTTTATTACAGTATGTAAACTAACTAACACAGCATGTGTGTGTATACTTTCTTAATTTCTAGCTGTACAAAATGCTTTCTGTTCACCTTGTATATATCCTGCCCCAGACCTAGAGTCAGTCATTTCTGCTAGCACTCCTGGTTTCTTTTATTAGATAATGGTATTTGAAAAGAAGATCTGGCTCTAAGTGTACTTATTTTTAATGAGAGTGTTGTTGCTTCCAGGCCCTGTAAGCTGACAGGGAATATATATGTGTGTATATTATGCGGATTATATATAAATACATTCATACATATTTCTATATGAAACTATGTGTATCTGTGTGAAGCACAACAGGAGTTCATACTTATTTCTCTAAATCAAATTCATTGTCACATGGATTGTTCCACCTTCGCCTCTTTCTTCCCTGAAACTTCACACACAACAGTCAGAAACTTGGCTTTTACTACCCATCACCAATTTACTTAAATATTCAATTCTTTTATTCATGTATTGCAGTTTCAGAATTATTAACTCATATTCCTGTGCAAATGACTTCTTCAGTGAGAGTACAGGCTTATGGTCAGCTTGCCTTTAGTCTTAGATACTCTACTTATTTCCAGATATACATAGGTTTCTACCTTTTCTCTTTAACTCCTACAGCAAGTTTGTTTCACACATATAATCCAGTGAGGTTCCATTCTCTCCTTTTGCATTTTATCATGAGATCCCTGAAGATCCTAAACATTTATTTTATTTGCATGTATTAGGTTCATTTTTTGCATCAAGTTCTTGATAAACATATTAAGTTGTGTATCCACTGTCACAGTATCATATAAAATTAGCATCACTGCCCTGTGCTGTACGTGTTCAATCCCTTCCCGTGTCATTTATGACAGGCACTACCATGTTTATCATCTCAATAGCTTGGCGTTTTCCAGAATGTCATTTGATGGTAACATGCCTTTTCAGATTGGCTTTTTTCACTTAGTAATATGCATTTAAGATTCATTTGTGTCTTAGTGTTTCTTTTTATCTTATTACTTTTAAACTCTTGCTATGGTTTGAATGGGTGCTCTCCAAGATTCAAGTGTTGCCAATATGATGGTATTAAGGGGTGGGGCCTTTAAAAGATGATTAGGTCATGAGGGTTCCTTTCTCATTAATGGGACTAAGGCTTTTATAAAAGAGGATTCTTGTAGCCTTCAGCTGGCTTGCTAGCTTGATCTTCAGCTCTAGTTTCTCTTTCTTCTAAGTAAGGATGCAGCAAGAAGGCCTCACTAGATGCCAGCACCTTCATCTTGGGATTCCCAGACTCCAAAACTGTGAGAAAGAAACGTCAGTTCTTTACAAATTACTCAGTGTCAGGTATTTTGTTGTATCAGCACAAAATAGACTAAAACAGTTCTGAATTGTATTTTATTGTATGAGTATACCTTAGTTTGCTTATCCATGTACCTACTGAAGGATATGTTAAGCCATTCTTGCATTGCTATAAAGAAACACCTGGGATGGGCACGGTGGCTCACACCTGTAATCCCAGCACTTTGGGAGGCCTAGGTGGGTGGATCACGAGGTCAGGAGATCGGGACCATCCTGGCTAACACGGCGAAACCCCATCTGTACTAAAAGTACAAAAATATTAGCTGGGCATGGTAGTGGGCACCTGTAGTCCCAGCTACTTGGGAGGCTGAGGCAGGAGAATCACTTTAACCCAGGAGGCAGAGTTTGCAGTGAGCCAAGATCATGCCACTGTTCTCCAGTCTGGGTGACAGAGTGAGACTGTGTCTCAAAAGAAAAGAAACACCTGAGGCTAGGTAAAAAATACTTAGTTGGCGAATGGTTCTGTGGGCTTTACAGGAAGCATGATGGTGACATCTGCCTCTAGTGAGGCCTCAGGAAGCTTACAATCATGACAGCAGTCAACAGAGAGCCAGCATGTCAACATGGTAAGCACAAAAGCAAGAGAGTGGTGTGAGGAGTTGGCAAACGTTTAAACAACCAGATCTTGTGTGAATGAACTGACAAAAACTCACTTATCACATATGGGGAAGGTGCTAAACCATTCTTTGGAGATGCACCCTCTTAATGGAATGACCTCCCACCAGGCCCCGATTCCAACATTTGGAATCACATTTCAACACGAGGTTTGGAAGGGACAAACCTCCCCAGCATATAAAAAGACGTCTTGTTTGTTCCCAGTGTTTGGTAATTATAAAGAAATCCATTACAAACATTCATACATAGTCATTTGTGTACATATATCTCAAAATTAATTGGGTGAAAACCTAACAGCAAGACTTCTGGGGTGGTATGGTGAGACTATATCTTGCTACATAAGAAACTCCCAAACTGTCTTCAAAAGTGGCTATACTGGCCGGGCGCGGTGGCTCAAGCCTGTAATCCCAGCACTTTGGGAGGCCGAGACAGGCGGATCACGAGGTCAGGAGATCGAGACCATCCTGGCTAACACTGTGAAACCCCGTCTCTACTAAAAAATACAAAAAAACTAGCCGGGTGACGTGGCAGGCGCCTGTAGTCCCAGCTACTCGGGAGGCTGAGGCAGGAGAATGGCGTAAACCCGGGAGGCGGAGCTTGCAGTGAGCTGAGATCCGGCCACTGCACTCCAGCCTGGGTGACAGAGCGAGACTCCGTCTCAAAAAAAAAAAAAAAAAAAAAAAAAAAAAAAAAAAAGTGGCTATACCATCTTGCGTTTTTTGCCAACAATAGATGAGTTCCTGTTGCTGGGCATCTTCACCAGAAGTCAATATTGCCAGGGTTGTTAGATTTTCAGCCAGACTACAGAGATAGCAACAAACAGAAAACAAGAAAACATGGAATAAATAGAAACAGTACAGATATCAAAAGATTATTTAAAAATTAGCATCCTCACAGAAATAAGACAGTGTATTGAAACCATGGTAAAGAAAAATGACACTATAAAAAGACATCCATAAGACAAGAGTTTTCAAAGTGAAAATGTGGCAGCAGACTGTAAAAATTCAACAGAATGATTTAAAATGAATATATACGGATCATATTTGAGAATAAATGGAAGAGAGAGAGAGAGTCAAGAAGATATAAACCAAGAGAGAAAAGAAAAGGAAATTAGGTAATTTTGATTGCAACATCAAATTAATAGATTGAACAAAGTGAAAGCAACCATATTTTCCAGAATTAATAGAGTCAAAATTCCTGAACTTGAAAAAAATAATGTTCCAAAGAAAATAGAACAAGTACAATAAAAGAAAAAAGACCCATGTTAAGACAATTTTTGGCAAAATTTGAAAGTACTAAGGATAAAGGGATCATATTAAAATATTTTAGGGAGAGGAAACTCAGAACAACAAAAAGAAACTATGAAAATAATCAAAATGAGTGACATTGGCTTTCTCCTAAGATGATACCAGAAACTGGAAAACCAAATATACCTAGAATCCAATACCCAGTTGTATTGTGCTTATTCTTTGTCAATGAACAACATTATTTCTTAAAGCTATTCCACGTTTATTCATTACTTCAAATCCTAGTACTATCAAGTTCTCCTTCTGCGGTTACACAGTTAATATAAGTTCATTCCTTTCAACATAAACATTGTTCCTTATATGCACCAAATTGTTTATTTCTATTTATGTCTGTTTTTTATGTCTGCTTATTTCTACTACTATTTGTGTATGAAGCTCTGTTGCACAAATCTGCTCATTTCTATACTTCTGATGCATAGAATAGTGCTCCACTTAATAGACACACTTAATGAATTAGTAAATATTATACAAATAAAGAGGTCTAGCTTTCCTGTAGGTTTCCCTTTTAGTGAGAATTAGATATTTGAACTCTCCCTTTATCTGAAACCAGGCTAACTTCTCAAGGAAGGACAGGAAGTACATCTTCTAATCTCGTCATCATCTTAAAATTCCATCATCATTATTTTAAAGATATTACCTTTGTGTTTACTGTGATGTAATTACTATACATATCCTCATTTCCAAAGGTCCATGTGATTCTAGTACAGATTTTCATGTTCTGGAGCAGGCTTCACTCTTTAACTGTTCATGCCCATCACATACAGCTTACTCATCATTTTTCCTCCTGATTTCTTGGCGTAACTTGATGTGCACTTGGATCACAGGCTCCAGGATCTTAAAATCGACAAAAATCTGGAGAATAGACCAGTGTGTTATTTGTGTAATTCTATAGTGTACTTTAAACCATTTTAAATGTTTAAACGAAAGTTAAACTGTAACATGAGGAACATTTCTCATGAGCTGTTTTCTGTCTTGCTTTAGGAATTGTTTCTACTCCTTGGGTGAATTTGCATCCTCAGATTCTACATTTTGATATGTGGAATGATGCTATTAATTTATGCTCTATATGAACATTGAATATTTTAGGTAGTTTGTTTTATTCATTTTTTTAAACCCAAAACTTAACAAGCCAACAAAAATAACCAAAAAATGGAAACAAAAATTAAAACTAATAATAAGGGAAAAAAATCTTCTATTGTTCAGCTATTGTCCTACAATAAAGCACTGAAAAAGTCAGTAACATACAAGAGTATAGAAATATCATGCTAATAAGCCTCTGGTCAGCTGGAGCAGATCCATATAAGGCTGCAGGTCTGTGAACCAATGAGAATGGCTCTGCTTCTTGCTTTTCTAGGACTAGTGGACTTCCTGGAAATAGAGTAGGAAAGAAGATATATAGAATACAACCTGTTTGATGATTTGAGCGATAAACCAGACACGCAAATTATATTGCCTTTAAAATATTTGAGAAAGTTGAAATTATACAAACTATTTTCATTATTTTATTTAAAAATATTGATTTAGTGTTTGTATATCATGTGCCAAACATTGTGGTAAATCCTAGAGATGCAAAGTTGAGCAAAGCAGACATATTGTCTTCCTCTAGGAAGCTCACATTATGATGTATCCAAGAATGGATGTTCAAGCTAAAATCCCAGATTCTCATTTGGCAAATCTCTCTTTCACATGGCTATATTTCAACTTGGGTAAATGTACATAAGAAAAGTTTTTACTTATTTTTTAAAAAACTTGTCCTTTTTATAAAAATGTTTTACTCTTTAATTTTAATTCAATTTTACAATATTATAAAGCCTGAAATTAATTTTTTTTGAGGCAGAGTTTTGCTCTTGTTGCCCAGGCTGGAGTGCACTGGTGCAATGTCAGCTCACAGCAACCTCCGTCTCTTGGGTTCAAGTGATTCTCCTGCCTCAGCCTCCCGAGTAGCTGGGATTACAAGTGCCCACCACCACATCTGGCTATTTTTTTATATTTTTAGTAGAGATGGGGTTTCACCATATTGGCCAGGCTGGTCTCGAACTCCTGACCTCATGTGATCCGCCCATCTCAGCCTCCCAAAATGCTAGGATTACAGGTGTGAGCCACTGTGCCCAGCCTAAAATTCATTGTAATCCATTGCTCATTTGCTGTGTAACTTTGAAAACTTATTTTGTCCAGTATTCTCTCACCAGTATTCTCATATATAATATAAAATAAATATGAATGATAATCTTGATTCTCCTGGCTCAAAGTATTCTCATTTCTCATGGGCACCATTCACATATTAATCTTTTACATTTTAGTCCATAAAGAACCTGTTAAACCTCTGCTCTTAAGCTCACTTCTTGTGTGTCCATGTCCTTGATTTCCTTGTCATGAGAGGATGGACCTCGGATATCATCCCAGACAACAAGGCTGCTTCAGAAGGGATCCAGTTTCAACTTCTGCATATGGCTAACCAGTAATCCCTGCTCCAGTTATTGATTAGGGAGTTATTTCCCTATTGCTTTATTTGTCAACTTTGTCAAAGGACAGATAGTTGTAGGTGTATGACTTTATTTCTGGGTTCTCTAAACTGTTCTGTTAATCTGTGTGTCTACGTGTGTACCACTACCATGATGTTTTGGTTACTGTAGCTCTATAGTATAGTTTGAATTCAGGTAGTGTGGTGCCTCTAGCTTTGTTCGTTTTGCTTAGGGTTGCCTTGTATATTCGGGCTCTTTTTAGGCTTCATACACATTTTAAAATAGGGTTTCGTTTTGTTTTTTAGTTCTGTGAAAAATGCCATTAGTAGTTTGATAGGATAGCTTTCAATCTCTAAATTGCTTTCAGCAGTATGGCCATTTCCAGAAAATGGATTCTTCCTATCCATGAGTATGTAATATTTTCCCATTTGTTTGTGTCATCTCTGATTTATTTCAGTGTTTGGTAATTTTCATTGTAGAGATCTTTCACCTCCCTGGTTAGCTAGATTCCTAGGTAATTTATTCTTTCTGTGGCTATTGTGAATGAGATTGCATTCTGGATTTGGCTCTCATCTTGGATGTTATTGGCCTATATAAATGCTACCGATTTTTATACAGTGATTTTGTATCCTTATACTTTGCTGAAGTTGTTTATCAGATTTAGGAGGTTTTAGGCAGTGACTATGGTGTTTTCTAGGTACAGAATGATATAATCTATATACAGAGATAGTTTGACTTAATCTCTTTCTATTTGGATGCCTTGTATATCTTCCTATTGCCTGATTTCTCTGGCTGGGATTTCCATTCCTACGCTATATAGGAGTGGTGGGATTGGGCATCCTTGTCTTATTCTGGTACTCAGTGCTTCTAGCTTCTCCATGTTCAGTATGATGTTGCCTGTGTGTTGGTCATAGATGACTGTTATTACTTTGAGGTATGTTCTTTAAAAGCCTGGTTTGTTGAAGATTTTTAATTGAAGGGATGTTGGATTACATCAAAAGTCTTTTCTGCATTTATTGAGAGGATCATATAGTTTTTTAAAATTATTTTTATGTGATGAATCACATTTATTAATTTTCATATGTTGAACCATCCTTTCATCCCAGGGATAAAGCCTACATTATAGTGGAGGATTAGCTTTTTGATGTGGTGCTGGATTTGACTTGTAAGTATTTTGTTTAGGATTTTTGTGTCTATGTTCATCAAGAATATTGCCAGAAGTTTTAAGTTTTTTTTTTGTTTTGTTTTGTTTTTTGTTTTTTTTTTTTTTTTTTTTTTTTGCTGTGTCTCTGCCAGGTTTTGGTATCAGAATGATGCTGGCCACATAGAGTGAGTGAGGGAGAAGTACCTCCTCCTGAATTATTTGGAATAGTTTCAGTAGGAATGATATCAGCTCTTCCTTATACATTTGGAAGAATGTGTCTGTGAATCCATCTGGTCCTGGTCTTTTTTCTGGTTGCTAGGATTTTTACTACTAATTCACTTTTGGAACTCATTATTTTTCTCTTCAGGGATTTAATTTTTTCCTGGCTCAATTTTGGGAGACTGTATATTTCCAGGAATTTATTCATTTCCTCTAGGTTTTCTAGTTCGTGGGCATACAGTTTTTTTCTAATAGTGTCTGCGGGTTTTTCATATTTCTGTGGGATCAGTTGTAAAGTTCCTTTTGTCATTTATTATTGCATGTATGTCTTTTGGTTTTTTTAGTCTAACTAGAAGCCTATCCATCTTATTTATTCTTTCAAATAACCAATTAATAAGTGTGTTAATCTTTTGTATGGTTTTTCACCTCCCAATTTTATTCTGTCCAACTCTGTTTTGCATTATTTCTTATTTTCTGCTAGCTTTGGGGTTGGTTTACTTTTATTTCTCTAGTTCCCCTAGTTGTGATAATGGGTTTTTAATTTGAGATGTTTAACTTTTTGATGTGTGTGTTTTACACTGTAAACTTTCTTCTTATCAATGTTTTTGCTGTGTCCCAGAAATTCTCATATTTTATATCTTCGTTCTCCTTAGCTTCAAAGGATTTTTTGATTTCTCTCTCAATTTCATTGCTTACCCAAGTGATTCAGTAGGAAGGTTGTTTAATTTTCATGTAATTGTATGGTTTTGAGTGATTTTTGTTAGTATTAATTTCTACTTGTATTACACTGCGGTCTATGAGTGTGCTTGATATAATTTCAGTTTCTGTGAATTTGCTGAGGATTATTTTATGGTCGATTGTGTGGCTGATTTTAGAGTCTATGCCATGTGCAGATGAGAAGAGTGACTGCTGTTTTGGGGTGAAGAGTTCTGTAGACGTCTGTTAGATCCATTTGGTCAAGTGTCAATGTTCCGGTCCCTAATATTTGTGTTAGTTGTCTGCCTTAATGATCTAATACTGTCAGCGGGATGTTGAAGTTTCTCATTGTTACTGTGTGGCTAGCCGCATTTCTTCAATGATCCCTAAGAACTTGGTTTTATAAATCTAGGTGCTCTTTTTCTGGGTGAATACATATTTAGGATATTTAGGTTTTCTTGTTGAATTGACCTCTTTACTAATGTGTAATGCCCTTCTTTGTCTTTTTTTTATCTTTATTGTTTTAAAGTCTGTTTTATTCTTCTGAAATTTGAATAGCAATATGTGTTGTTTTTTTTTTCATTTTCTTGATAGATTTTTCTCCATCATTTTATTTGAATCTATGAGTGTCATTGACTGTGAGATGGATATCTTGAAGACAGCATAGTTGGGTCCTGTTTCTTTATCCAACTTGCCACTCTGTGCCTTTTAAGTGTGTGTTTCACCCATTTACATACAAGGTTGATGTTGATATGTGTGGATTTTATTCTGTCGTAGTGTTGTTAGCTGGTTATTATACATATGTGATTATGTGCTTGCTTTATGGTATCAATGGTCCATGTACTTACATGTGTTTTTTTTTGTGGCAGCTGTTAATGGTCTTTCTTTTCCATATTTATCATACCCTTCAGGACCTCTTGTAAGGCAGGTCTTAAAGGTGTAGTAGGTCCTTGTATTCCCTTAACCATTTACTCGTCTAAAAAGGATCTTACATCTCTTTGGCTTATGGGGCTTAGTTTGATTGAATATGAGGTTCTTGGTTGAAGAATACTGAATATAGGCTCCCAGTCTCTTCTGGCTTGTACGGTTTCTGCTGAATGATCTGCTGTTTGTTAGCCTGATGAATGGGGTGCTCTTTATAGGTGATCTGCCCCTCCTCTGTCTTTTTCTTTCATTTTGATATTGGAGAATCTGATGACTATGTATCTTAGGAATGGCCATCTTGTACAGCATCTCAAAGAGGTTCCCTGCATTCCCTGAATTTGAATGTTGGCCTCTGTAGCAAGGTAGGGGAAATTTTCGTGAATAGTTTCCTTAAATATGTTTTCCAATTTGCTTGGTTTCTTTCCCTTTTGGGAATATCAGTGAGTCATAGATATGATTTCTTTACATGATTCCATATCTTTTGGAGATTTTGTTCATTCTTTATTATTTTTTCTTTATTTTGGTTTGATGGAGGTATTTTGGAGAACCAAACTTTGAGCTCTGATATTCTTTCCACAGTTTGCTTGATTACTCTTGTTTATACTTGCAATTTTATTCTGAAATTCTTGAAGTGATTTTTTTCCTCCATCAGATCAGTTTGGTCCTTTCTTGAAATGACAATTTCATCTTTCAGCTCTTGTATCATTTTAATGTATTCTTTAGATTCCTTGGATTGCATTTCAATTTTCTCCTGAATCTTGATGATCTTTGTTTCTATCCATATTCCGAATTCT
>NW_022303436.1:0-1179 GCF_002776525.5 Piliocolobus tephrosceles | reverse complement strand
GTCTGAGAAGGGTATTTGGGAACACATTTAAGCCTATGGTGGAAAAATAAATATCCTCAAATAAAAACTAGAAAGAAGCTTCCTGAGAAGCCACTTTGGGATGGATCAATTTATCTCACAGAGTTACATCATTCTTTTCATGGTGCAGTTGGGTAGCACTGTTTTTGTGGAATCTGCAGAGGGGATATTTTGGATCTCATAGAGGCCTCAGATGAAAAATGAAATTTCTTCAGGTAACAACTGGAGATAAGCTTTCAGAGAAACTCCTTTGTGATGTTTGCATTCATCTCATAAAGGTAGCATTTCCTTTAATGAAGCACTTTGACATCAAGCTTTTTGTGGTGCCTGAGATGGGATATTTGGGAGTGCATTGAAGCTAATGATGGAAAAGGAAATATCTTCATATAAAAACTGGAAAGAACCTTTCTTCGAAACCTCTATGTGATGTGTTAATTCATGTCACAGAGTTACACAATTCTTTTCATGGATCCGTGAGGTAACACTGTTTTCATGGAATCTGCAAAGGGATATTTGGGAATGCATTGAGGTCTTTTGTGGAAAAGGAAATATCCTCAGATACTCGAAAATAGGTTTCTGAGAAACTGCTTTGTGATGTGTGAATTCATACCACAGAGTTACACTGTTCTTTCATTGAGCAGTTTGCTAACACTCTTTTTTGGAATCTGCAATGGGATATTTCTGAACAAACTGAAGCTTATGGTGATAAAGGAGATATCTTCATATAAAAACTAGAAAGAAGCTTTCTTAGAAATCATTTTGTGATATGTTAATTCATGTCACAGAACTACACAATTCTTTTCATGGGGCAGTTTGGTAGCACTCTTTTTGTGGAATCTGAGAAGGGGTATTTTGAATCACATTAAAACCTATGGTGGCAAAGGAAATATCTTCATAGAGAGACTAGAAAGAAGCTTTCTGAGAAAGTTCTTTGTCATGTGTGAACTCATCTCATGGAGTTACACATTTTTTTGAATGGAGTAGTTTGCTAACACCGTTTTCGGGGAATGCGCAAACGGATATTTAGTAGTGCAGTTAGGCCTATTGTGAAAAAGCAAATATCTTCAGATAATAACTAGAAAGAACCTCATTGAGAAACTGCATTTGATGTGTAAATTCATCCAACAGAGTTAAAATGTTCTTTTCATTGTGAAGTTTGCT
>NW_022303435.1:0-1223 GCF_002776525.5 Piliocolobus tephrosceles | reverse complement strand
CTATTCCAATCAATAGAAAAAGAGGGAATCCTCCCTAACTCATTTTATGAGGCCAGCATCATCCTGATACCAAAGCCTGGCAGAGACACAACAAAAAAAGAGAATTTTAGACCAATCTCCCTGATGAACATCGATGCAAAAATCCTCAATAAAATACTGGCAAACCGGATTCAGCAGCACATCAAAAAGCTTATCCACCATGATCAAGTGGGCTTCATCCCTGGGATGCAAGGCTGGTTCAACATTCGCAAATCAATCAACGTAATCCAGCATATCAACAGAACCAAAGACAAGAACCACATGATTATCTCAATAGATGCAGAAAAGGCTTTTGACAAAATTCAACAGCCCTTCATGCTAAAAACGCTCAACAAATTCGGTATTGATGGAACGTACCTCAAAATAATAAGAGCTATTTATGACAAACCCACAGCTAATATCATACTGAATGGGCAAAAACTGGAAAAGTTCCCTTTGAAAACTGGCACAAGACAGGGATGCCCTCTCTCACCACTCCTATTCAACATAGTGTTGGAAGTTCTGGCTAGGGCAATCAGGCAAGAGAAAGAAATCAAGGGTATTCAGTTAGGAAAAGAGGAAGTCAAATTGTCCCTGTTTGCAGATGACATGATTGTGTATTTAGAAAACCCCATCGTCTCAGCCCAAAATCTTCTTAAGCTGATAAGCAACTTCAGCAAAGTCTCAGGATACAAAATTAATGTGCAAAAATCACAAGCATTCTTATACACCAGTAACAGACAAGCAGAGAGCCAAATCAGGAATGAACTTCCATTCACAATTGCTTCAAAGAGAATAAAATACCTAGGAATCCAACTTACAAGGGATGTAAAGGACCTCTTCAAGGAGAACTACAAACCACTGCTCAGTGAAATCAAAGAGGACACAAACAAATGGAAGAACATACCATGCTCATGGATAGGCAGAATCAATATTGTGAAAATGGCCATACTGCCCAAGGTAATTTATAGATTCAATGCCATCCCCATCAAGCTACCAATGAGTTTCTTCACCGAATTGGAAAAAACTGCTTTAAAGTTCATATGGAACCAAAAAAGAGCCCGTATTGCCAAGACAATCCTAAGTCAAAAGGACAAAGCCGGAGGCGTCACGCTACCTGACTTCAAACTATACTACAAGGCTACAGTAACCAAAACAGCATGGTACTGGTACCAAAACAGAGATATAGACCAATGGAACAGAAC
>NW_022303434.1:477-8118 GCF_002776525.5 Piliocolobus tephrosceles | reverse complement strand
CCGCGCCCGGCCTCAGTTGATTTTGTATCTTGGCTATTATGAGCAGTGTTGTAGTTATAAACATGGTGGACCAGGTATCCCTTTGGTGTACTGATTGCCTTTCCTTTGAATAAATATCCCGTAATGGGATTGCTGGATTACATATCCATTTTATTTTTAGTTTTTGCAAAGTCTCCACACTCTTTAAAAAATTTCTACTAATTGCATTCCTTTTTAATAACAGCCTTTCTAACTGGGGCGAGATACTATCCCATTGTGGTTTTGATTTCCAGTTCTCTGATGATTATGATGCTGAGTATTTTTCATATACCTGTTCGTGTTTTGTATTTCTTCTTCTGAAAAAAGCCTATGTAGCTCATTTGCTCATTTTTGAAATTAGATTATTTAGTTCTTTTTTTTCTTTTCTGTTGAGTTGTTTTGAGTTCCTTGTATATTCTGGATATGAGTACCTTGTTGAATGAATGGTTTGTAAATACTTTCTCCCATTTTATAAGTTGTCTCTTCATTCTGCTGATTATTTCCTTTGCTGTGCAGAAGCTTTTTAGTTTAATGTAATTTTATTGGTCTATGTTTTGTTTTTGTTTCCTGTGCTTTTGAAGACTTAGCTTTAAATTCTATGCCTAATTTTCTGAAGCAGTTCTCCTTTTTTTTTTTTTTTTGCAATAGTTTTATAGTTTCAGGTCTTACATTTAAGTTTCTAATGAATTTTGAGTTGATTTTTATATATGGTGAAAGATTGGATTCTAGTGTCACTCTTCTGCATACGAATATTACATTTTCTCAGAACTACTTATTTCAGAAAATGTTATTTTCTCAACATGTGTTCTTGGTGCCTTTGTCAAATATTAGTTGACTGAATATATGACTAAAATACATGGATTTGTTTCTGGATTTTCTATTTTGCTCTATTAGTCTGTGTATCTGTTTTTATGCCAATACTATGCTGTTTTGGTTACTATGGTAGTATGTTTTAAAGTCAGTGTGATGCCTTAAACTTTGTTCTTTTTGCTTAGTATTGCTTTGGCTATTTGGGCTGTTTTGTGTTTTCATACTAACTTCACGATTTTTTTTTCTATTTATATGAAGAATGTCATTGGTATTTTATAGAGATTGCATTGAATCCATATGTTTCTTTGGGTAGTATGACTATTTTAACTATATTAGTTATTCCAGTCCATAAGCAAGAGTCATCTTTCCATTTGTTTATTGTTTTCTTCAATTTCTTTACCCACTGTTTTATAGTTTTTGTCTGTTTGTTTGTTTCAAGATGGAGTCTTGCTCTGTCATCCAGGCTAGAGTGCAATGGTTGATCTCACCTCACTGCAGCCTTCGCCTCCTGGATTTATACTTCTGCCTCAGGCTCCTGAGTAGCAGGGACTACAGTCACGTGCCACTATGCCCAGCTAATTTGTGTATTTTTAGTAGAGATGGGGCTTCACCATGTTGGCCAGGCTGGTCTCAAACTCCTGAGTAGTCTGCCCACCTGGGCCTCCCAAAGTACTGGGATTATAGGAATGAGCCACCGCACCTAGCCTTATACTTTTCATTATAGATGTATTTTACCCTTTTGATTAAATGTATTAATAGGTATTTTACTTTTTTGTTTGCAGCTTTTGTGAATAACATAAGATTTCTTGATTTCTTTTTTAGCTAGTATTTTTTTTTTTTGATGTATAGGCATGCTATTAATTTTAAAGGTTGATTTTGTATCATATAACTTTACTGAATTTATCAGTTTTATATTTTTTTTTTTGGTGGAGACTTTAGCTTTCTTTAACTATAAAATAATGTCTTTGGCAAAGATGGACAATTTGACTTCCTTTTTCCCAATTTGGATGCCTTCTATTTCTTTCTCTTGCCATATTGGTCTGGCTAGGACTTTTGCTCTAATATTAAATAAATGTAGTGAAAGTGAACATCCTTGTTTTGTTCCAATTCAGGAAAAGCTTTTTGCACTTCCACATTCAGCATGATGTTAGCTGTGGGTTTCATATATGGCTTTTATTATTTTGAGATATGTTCCTTTTATGTCTAACAGAATAATGTTAACCCTGCTGAACGATTTAGGAAAATTTCCACTGTCATTAATTTTTTAGAATAGTTTGAGATTTGGTATTAAGTCTCCTTTAGAAGTTTAGTAGATTCATCAGTAAAGCCATTTGGTCCTGGGTTTTGCTTTTTAGGGAGAATTTATTACTGATCTAATCTTATTTTTCATTATTAGTCTGTTCAACTTTTCTACTTCTTTGTTCAATCTTGGTGGATTGTATGTGTCCAGGAATTTATCCCTTTCCTTTAATTTTTAAAAATTGGTTAGCTTATACTTGTTTATTATAGTCTCTAATCCTCCTTTGTATTTCTGTGGGTTAAGTTACAATGTCATCTTTTTCTTTTCTGATTTTGAGTCTTCTCTCTTTTTCTTCATTAGTCTAGCTAATGGTTTATCGATGTTTTTAGTTTTTCATTTTTATTTTCTTTTATTTTTTAAGTTCTGGGGTACATGTACAGGATGTACAAGTTTGTTGCATAGGTAAATATATGCCATGGTGGTTTGCTATACCTATCAACCTATCACCTCGGTATTAAGACGTGCATGCATTAGCTCTTTTTCCTAATGCCCTAAAAGCCAACTTTTCATGTTGTTCACTCTCTGTATTTTTGTTTCTAATTTCTTTAGTTCTGCTCTGATCTTTGTTATTTATTTTCTACTATTAATTTTGGGTTTGGTTTGCTTTTGTTTTTCTAGTTCCTTTTGGAGCATTAATAGGTAATTTAAAATCTTCCAACTTTTTAGGTGTAGTTGTTCATTGCTATAATAGTTTTTCTGTTAGCACTGCTTTTGCTGTATCCCATAAATTTTGGTATGCTGCATTTTCATTTTCGTTTGTTTTAAGGATATTTTTATTTTCATATTTTTTCATTAATTTGATGGTTATTCAGGAGCACTTTTTTATTTATTTGTACAGCTTCCAGTATTTTATTGTAATTTATTTCTAGTTTTATTTCATTGTGATATAAGAAAATACTTAAGTCTATTTTAAAAAATTTGTTGAGAATTGTATTGTGGACTAACTTTTGGTCTGAAACATCCAGGAGAATGTTCCATGTGCTGATGAGAAGAATGAATATTCTTCAGCTGTTGCATAAAATGTTCTCTTAATGTTTGTTTAGTCCCTTTGGTCTATTGTGCAGATTTAGTCCAATGTTTCTTTGTTGATTTTCTGTAGAGATCCTCTGTCTAGTGCTGAAAGTCGGGTATTGAATTTCCCAGGTATTATTACGTTAGGGTCTATTTTTCTATTTAGCTCTGCTAATTTAGCTATATGTAACTCAGTACTCTGTTATTGGGTGCATAGATATTTATAATTGCTATATCTTCTTGGTGTATTGGTCCGTTCATCATCGTATAATGATTTTCTCTTTTTATTATTTTTGACTTAATATCTTATTTTTCTTTCTGATGTAAACACAGGTACTCCTGTAGACTTGGTTTCTTTTTACATGAAATCTTTTTTCCATCCTTATACTATGGATGTGTGTTTATCTGTGAAGTAAGTTTGTTTAGGCAGCATGTAATTGGATTTATATATTTAATACATTCAATTTCTCTGTATATTTTAACTGGGGAACTTAAACCACTTACATTCAACATTGTTATTGATAGGGGAAGACTTACTCCTGTCACCTTTTAAATTGTTGCCCAATTGGTTGCATACCCTTATTTCCTCTTCTATTATTTGCCTTCATATATTTTTAAACTTTTTAAATTTTTATTTTTTATTATACTTTAAGTTCTAGGGTACATGTATGCAAAGTTCAGGTTTGTTACATATGTATACATGTGCCATGTGGGTGTGCTGCACCCATAAACTCATCATTTACATTAGATATATCTCCTAATGCTACCCTCCCCCCCACACCAAAACAGGCCCCAGTGTGAGATGTTCCCCACCCTGTGTCCAAGTGTTCCCATTGTTTAGTTCCCAACTATGAGTGAGAACATGCGGTGTTTGGTTTTCTGTTCTGGCAATAGTTTGCTGAGAATGATGGTTTCCAGCTGCATCTATGTCCCTACAAAGGACGTGAACTCATCCTTTTTTATGGCTGCATAGTATTCCATGGAGTATATGTGCCACATTTTCTTTATCCAATCTGTCATTCATGGACATTTGGGTTGGTTCCAAGTCTTTGCTATTGTGAATAGTGCCACAATAAACATACATGTGCATGTTTCTTTATTTCAGCATGATTTGTAATCCTTTGGATATATCCCCAGTAATGGGATGGCTGGGTCAGATGGTATTTCTAGTTCTAGATCCTTGAGGAATCGCCACATTGTTTTCCACAATGGTTGAACTAGTTTACAGTCCCACCAACAGTGTAAAAGTGTTCCTATTTCTCCACATCCTCTCCAGCACCTGTTGTTTCCTGACTTTTTAATGATCACCATTCTAACTGGTGTGAGATGGGATCTCATTGTGGTTTTGATCTGCATTTCTCTGATGGCTAGTGATGATGAGCATTTTTTCATGTGTCTGTTGGCTGCATAAATGTCTTCTTATGAAAAGTGTCTATTCATATCCTTTGCCCACTTTTTGATGTCGTTGTCTGATTTTTTCTGGTAAATTTGTTTGAGTTCTTTGTAGGTTCTGGATATTAGCCCTTTGTCAGATGAGTAGATTGCAAAATTTTTCTCCCATTCTGTAGGTGGTCTGTTCACTCTGATGGTAGTTTCCTTTGCTGTGCAGAATCTTTTTAGTTTAATGAGATCCCATTTGTCAATGTTGGCTTTTGTTGCCATTGCTTTAGGTGTTTTAGACATGAAGTCCTTGCCCATGCCTATGTCCTGAACGGTATTGCCCAGGTTTTCTTCTAGAGTTTTTATGGTTTTAGGTGTAACATTTAAGTCTCTAATCCATCTTGAATTAATTTTTGTGTAAGGTGTAAGGAAGGGATCCAGTTTCAGCTTTCTACTTATGACTAGCCAGTTTTCCCAGCACCATTTATTAAATAGGGAATCCTTTCCCCATTTCTTGTTTTTGTCAGGTTTGTCAAAGATCAGATGGTTGTAGATGTGTGTATTATTTCTGAGGGCTCTGCTCTGTTCCATTGGTCTCTATCTCTGTTTTGGTACCAGTACCATGCTGTTTTGGTTACTGTAGGCTTGTAGCATAGTTTGAAGTCAGGTAGCGTGATGCCTCCAGCTTTGTTCTTTTGGCTTAGGACTGTCTTGGCAATGCGGGCTCCTTTTTAGTTCCATATGAACTGTAAGGCAGTTTTTTCCAATTCTGTGTAGAAAGTAATTGGTAGCTTAATGGGGATGGCATTGAATGTATAAATTACCTTGGACAGTATGGCCATTTTCACGATATTGATTCTTCCTATCCATAAGCATGGAATGTTATTTCATTTTTTTTGTGTTCTCTTTTATTTCATTGAGCAGTGATTTGTAGTTCTTGAAGAGGTCCTTCACATCCCTTGTAGGTTGGATTTCTAGGTATTTAATTCTCTTTGTTCCAATTGTGAATGGGAATTCACTCATGATTTGGCTCTCTGTCTGTTATTGGTGTATAAGAATGCTAGCGACTTTTGCACATTAATTTTGTATCCTGAGACTTGCTGAAATTGCTTATCAGCTTAAGGAGATTTGAGGCTGACAGAATAGGATTTTCTAAATAGACTAATAAAGAAGAAAAGAGAGAAGAATCAAATACACGCAATAAAAAATGGTAAAGGGGATATCACCACCGACCCCACAGAAATACAAACTACCGTCAGAGAATACTATAAACACCTCTATGCAAATAAACTAGAAAACTGAGAAGAAATGGATAAAGTATCCGGCCACATTTTATCATTTAATCCTTAATGGTTACTCCTGCTTATGCACACACACACACAAACACACACAACCAAGGTTTTATCAATGGAAACAATTTCTTTATCTTAGATCTCTAACCCTCAGTTTATAAGAATTTGAAACCATTTCAAGAGACTTCCAAGAAACTAAGGCCGTTCTATTGACTAGCTTCTCCATGAACCAAATCCCTATTAACGTCTTCATCCTTTTCTCTAAAGTGAAAGCCTTCACTAAAATCTCTTTTTAAAAATTCCCACTATTTTATTTGAACATTAGTATTGGTACAACTGGTAGGCCATACTATCACAGTAACCAACTATGTGTTGTCACTGACAACTAATTGTTGGGTGTCAACTTATTAGACAAGACTATTTCAGTTGCAAGCAACATAAAAACAATTTAAGGCTGGGTAGGTGTGGTGGCTCATGCCTGTAATCCCAGTACTCTGGGAGGCCGAGGCGGGCAGATCATGACTTCAGGAGATCGAGACCATCCTGGTTAACATGATGAAACCCCGTCTCTACTAAAAAATACAAAAAATTAGCCTGGTGTAGTGGTGGGCACCTATAGTCTCAGCTACTCGGGAAGCTGAGGCAGGAGAATGGCATTAACCCAGGAGGTGGAGCTTACAGTGAGCTGAGATCACGCCACTGAACTCCAGGCTGGGAGACAGAGCAAGGCTCCATCTCAAAACAAATATACAAACAAACAAACATAAATGAACGATTTAAACAGACTTCAGGGGAAAATAAAGGCTGGCTAATAACAATGTGCAGAGATCCAAGCAAAGTCACTGGGATATAGTCCTTCTCTTTACGGATTGGATATTTATATTCTATCTTGACTTTCTTCTCTAACAGCATTTCTCAATATTATGAGACTCATCTCAAGGCTTCTGTCAACTAGTTTAGCAACCCTGGTGAGGATAGAAATGATCTTCCCTAATAGCTCCAGCAAAGGTCTGAAACTGAATGCTATTGGCCTTTTTGAGTTACAAGACCATCCATGGTTCATAGGTCAATTGTTGTGTGCAAAGGAATAATATGCCCTGAATGAGTAGGCTTGATTCTCTTTAAATCGTGTATAGTTGAAATTAGCTATACGCAAACCACATGAACTGAGTGAAGAGAAAGAAGGCATTCCACATTAGAAAACTGAGGTGCAGGCCAGGGGTGGTAGCTCACACCTGTAATCCCAGCACTTTGGGAGGCCGAGGTGGGTGGATCACCTGAGGTCAGGAGTTCAAGACTAGCCTGATCAACGTGGTGAAACCCCGTCTCTACTAAAAATACAAAAATTAGCAAGGTGTGGTAGTGCAGGCCTATAATCCCAGCAACTTGGGAGGCTGAGGCATGAGAATTGCTTGAACCCAGGAGGTGGTGGTTGTGGTGAGTCAAGATCGTGCCATTGCATTCCAGCCTGGGCAACGAGAGCAAAACTCGGTCTCAAAAAAAAAGGAAAAAAGAAAGAAAGAAAAAAAGAAAACTGAGGTGCACATAATAAAAAAAATGAAAGAAATGGTAATGGACAATAGGCAACTATGTTCACCAGTGTTGATAAAACTCCTATTTTCGTATCCTCACCTTTTCTTTACCAATCAATAAATTGTATTGTTTACAGATGAGGAAGGAAAAGGAAAAAATAGAAAAGAAAAAAATTAAAGTTCAAATTCCTGCTTACAAGATGTTCTCAATTCATATTTCTGTGGCCAAGATTGTACTCTGTCCTTTGCACTGCCTTTGAAAAGACACACACATAATTTCAATAAACATGTTTTCACC
>NW_022303434.1:0-377 GCF_002776525.5 Piliocolobus tephrosceles | reverse complement strand
TCTGTGGCCAAGATTGTACTCTGTCCTTTGCAATGCCTTTGAAAAGACACACACATAATTTCAATAAACATGTTTTCACCTCTCCCAGCATTTGGTCTTTGCAGCTTTATATCATCAGTGTAAATATTATAGGAATTGAAATGACCGTTTGCACAGGGAAGAAAACCTGGTATTGTGTGCTGGTGGAATATCAATTCTAGAGACAAACAGAATATAACGTCAGCATGTTATCTTAATGCCTCAGCAAATATCACACTTTCTGAAGAACATCATAAACAGATATCTCTTCCACATTAGAAACCCTCTTCCAGGTTAAGAAATGTGAGAACGTTTCCCATGGTATCTTCATTACGCATAGTAGAAAACTGTTAAGAAAA
>NW_022303432.1:1882-3161 GCF_002776525.5 Piliocolobus tephrosceles | reverse complement strand
AGGTGCTTTTCATTGCCTCTGGTTAACAGGTACCTTTTTTTTTTTTTTTGCATATTGGCAGGAAGATGAAGGTCCTTCTTCTTTTTTTCTAATTTCTTTATTTTTTTTTTGAGATGGAGTCTCATTCTGTTGCCTGGGCTGGAGTGCAGTGGTGCGATCTTGGCTCACCACAACTTCCACCTCCCGGGTTCAAGCAGTTCTCCTGCCTCAGCCTTCTGAGTAGCTGGGACCACAGGCACGTGCCCCCAAGCCCGGCTAATTTTTGGATTTTTAGTACAGACGGGGTTTCAGTATGTTGACCAGACTGGTCACAAACTCCTGACCTCGTGATCCACCCACCTTGGCCACCCAAAGTGATAGGATTACAGGCATGAGCCACCGCACCCAGCCATGAAGATCCTTCGTAAATGAAAAAACTGTTCCTCTGACTTGATGTGAGGCTGTTGGTGAGACTGATGGCAGTGGAGACAGGTCCGTCAGAAATGGAGCTAAACTTTGTGTTTTGAGTATTTTGATGGCCTGCCCTGATTATGTAAGTTTTGCTAAGAAGTCATTAGAGTAATTCCTCTACTGGAAGAAACACCCATATGGGAAATTTGGGACCTTGCCTTTTCAAGTTTTACACAAAGGACTCTTCATGGGTGAAAAGTACATGATTCCAGGTCCATTTCTAGAATGGAAACAGCTGCATCAACCCAACAGCGATTCACATTCCTGAGTTTGAGAGAATCCGATTGTTTCAAGGCTGAAGCCAAAAGTCCAATAAACAATGTTTGTACCTTTTTTCATAGTTAGGAATTAGGTGCATCCTGTGGTCAAGAAAATAACTCTAGGTGGTCACCAAGTAGTTTAAAACCAAGCAGGACCTCATTTTATCATGTGGGTGTTTTTGATTTTTTAAATGAAGTTTTTATTTTCCTGTGCAATAAATTTCAAGCTCTGACTTGAAATACATTTCCTTTAATAAACCAGAATCTAGGGCCGGGTGCGGTCGCTCACACCTGTAATCCCAGACTTTGGGAGGCCGAGGAGGGCAGATCATGAGGTCAGGATATTGAGACCAACCTGGCTATAGTGAAACCCTGCCCCTACTAAAAATGCAAAAAATCAGCCAGGCATGGTGGCAGGCGCCTGTAGTCCAAGGTACTCGGGAGGCTGAGACAGGAGAATGGCGTGAACCCGGGAGGCAGGGCTTGCAGTGAGCTGAGATCACGCCACTGCACTCCAGCCTGCACGAGAAAGTGACACTTGGTCTAAAAAAAAAAAAAAAAAAAAAAAA
>NW_022303432.1:0-1782 GCF_002776525.5 Piliocolobus tephrosceles | reverse complement strand
ATAATCCTAAGGTTCTTAACCCAGCTCTCAGAAATTTATGACGTCCCAAAAATCCTGTGCAACAATTTTGTGTATATGCATCCATGTGTTTATCGGGATATGATTTATAGGTCTCCATACATTTTCAAAGTGGTTGGATACCAAAAAATTTTAGAATACGCCTCTTGGGCCTGGTGTGGTGGCTCACACCTGTAATCCCAGCACTTAGGGAGGCTGAGGCAGTAGGATCCACTGAGGTCAGGAGCTTAAGACCAGCAACATAGTGAGACCTCCACCTCTACCACAAAACAAAAAAAAAAAAGAAAGAAAAATGCTTCCCTATTACCTAATTTTAGAATTACCCAATATGGCTCAGACCTGGTGAGATTTCTTTCCCAGATCTCTCTTACTTAGATATTCTGTGCTTCCCCGGATTTCATTTTCTCTTCCAGCATGAAGCAAAATACACAAACCTAATATTTTTCTTTTTTTTTTTTTTTTAACTGCAAATGAGTTCTAGATGGACATTGTCTTTGGTCGGTGAGACTCCAAATGATTAAGCATAAAGCAAACGTTTCACAAGTGATGTTTCAATTTATAGACCAGGAGTTTGGCGATAATGTTAAGTGCAATTAGAAGCAATGTGGTGCCTCGATACTTAAGTTCTAGATTAATTTCATTCTCTTCAGAGTTCTGGAACCTCATTTCTGCACTGGGACCTGAGCGTTAATGTCCCCGATATGACTGGACTGAAGTGTTTGGGGTCTATCCTTTAACCAGGTGAAAGAAAGAAACAAGCTAAGCTTCTATTTTTTGCTTCTAGGATTAACTTTACCTACCTGTTATGCATTCATTATGAACTATTGGGAAAAGACATCAATTAAATAAATAGTATTTTTTTCCAGCAAAATCTTAAGAGCTGGTATTAATTGTGAGATGCAAAGATTACTTTTGTCTTAGGTCATTCCACCCTCCTCTTGTTGTGACTTTTGCCACATTATAAGCCTGGATATGTCCATAAACAGCAAATAAATGAGGTGTTCTGTTATATCTTAGCAATCAGATTCTTCCTGTTTTCTAGCCTCAATGCTTAGGTAGGAAACACCCAAGAATATATAGATCTCACATACTAACTGACCATGAAATGAACATTAAGAAGGCTATTACTTCCTAGATGATGAAATGCAGGCTGACAAACCAGGGGACCAAATCATGAGCAGTTCCATCTCCAAATCTCGTTGCTTAATGGCGAGGTTTCTACCCTCCCACAGTTCCACTAAAGACATTCTAACAGTGTAAACAAGCAGGAGAGAAGACCCATTTCTGCAGCAGTCGTGATTATGTTAGTAGGAGCCATCACATCTAATGACCTGATTAGAGAATCCTAACCATCTTTCCAGTGTTGGCTTCAGTAATGGGAAGCAGTTAAGTCCAGATATGAGTAATTGGAGTTGATTTCACCACCTGAAATGAAAACACATTTCTCTCAATGAAATGGTTCTGCCTCTGCCTTGTCATATTCGAGCTGATGTATGGTAAGGCACTTCTGCTCTTATATATTACCACTGATGACACATAATACTTATTTCCTTTTAACTTTGTCATTTTTGCTAGAGGGAGAAATAAAATACAAAAGTGAAATTGGGACTAAAACTGTAGAGACTGACATTTATTACATTATTTACAACAGACACAGTCATCTGGCATGTTTTGTCTGGTTTGCATATCTGTATTTGGGGCTTGTTAAAAATGAATAAGTGAACAAATATTTCCAAATAGGAGGACACTTCAGTTTGCTCCTTT
>NW_022303431.1:0-3246 GCF_002776525.5 Piliocolobus tephrosceles | reverse complement strand
GCGTGACTTTTTATATGAGTGCGTGCATATCATACTGGATAGCAATATAAAAGGTATTTTCCGTGAATCCTTGTATCTGTCTGTGTCCAGTCAGGACAGGCTTTATTATTATTTGAGACGGAGTTTCACTCTTATTGCCCAGGCTGGAGTGCACTGGCATGATTTCAGCTCACTGCAACCTCAGTCTAGTGGGTTCAAGTGATTCTCCTGCCTCGGCCTCCCAAAAGGCTGGGATTACATGCGTGAGCCACTGTGCCCGGCCTAATTTTTGTATTTTTAGTAGAGATGGGGTTTCACCATGTTGGCCAGGTGATCCTCCCGCCTCAGCCTCCTGAAGTGCTGGGATTACAGGCGTAGCCACCACACCTGGCGAGGACAGACTTTAGTAAAAAATGTTTACTGGGTATTCAGAAAGTGAACAGACAAAAAAAAAAAAAAAGAAGGAGACGGTGCTCAGTTGGGGCTGGAGTTGTTGAGTTTGAATGGGAGTCCTTATGGGACTGAGGACCAGACTCTGAGGAGGGAGCATCCACTGATGATGCTGGTGTCTCAGAGGCCACAGTGGTGCTGGGTCTGCAAGTGCTGCAAAGACTGCTTATTAGAATCATGTGCAGCTACCTGGCAACCCAATCTGCTTGGGTCTTTGAGTGACACTTGACAGGAACACTTGACACTTCCAAAACAAGGAAGAGGAAGAGCATGAGAAAGAGCTTTCCAATCACTCTCTCATACCTCCTCTTTGCAGACTCCAACAGGGAATCAGTGGGCAAAGGATAAATACGGTTTGCAGCATCTGAGTCCTAGCACCACAAGGCAGACTAGACCGGTGGGATTGAAGCTAAGGGACATTAACTTAGTAAAAGACATAATTATGCTCTAAAAGCCCCATCTAGGCCGGGCATAGTGGTTCACACTTGTAATCACAGCACTTTGGAAGGCCGAGGTGAGTGGACGACCTAAAGTTAGGAATTCAAGACCAGCCCGGCCAATATGGCAAAACCCCATCTCTACTAAAAGTTACAAAAAATTAGCTGAGTGTGGTGGCAGGTGCCTACAATCCCAGCTACTCTGGAGGCTGCAGCAGGAGAATCGTTAGAACCCGGGAGGTGGAGGTTGCAGTAAGCCGAGATCACACCACTGCACTCTAGCGTGGGTGAGACAGAGCTAAACTCCATCCCAAAAAAACTAAAATAAATAAACAAACAAACAAATAAATAAATAAAAATAAAAGCCCTGTCTAGATATTTTAAAAATTTATTCTTCCCTTCCATGGGGTATGAGACCAAGTCTACATGCCATGCCAATTAATATAAGTCAAATGTTCTTCTATTTTGAAGTAACTGTTTCAATTACATATATCTACTAAAGCATATAATTGACCAGAAATCATTGATCTGATTGCCATGTTTTCTCATAATTGTAGATGTCCTCAAGGCTTTACTTCCTAACTGAGTAATGTTATTTTCTGACTGATAGGCTTTGGCCAGAATGAGAAGATGGAGAGAAAATTGGACTTTAAATTTTCAAAACAAATAGCAAAAAAAGAGTAGTAAAAATATAACTGTAGTATGTGGAATCTGGAAAAAAAAAGAGGAAGGTTTGTAGGCATTACGCTGAAAGTGGGGCGGGCAAAAGGAAGAAAAACAAGAAGGAGACGGCGCTCAGTTGGGGCTGGAGTTGCTGAGTTTGAAGGGGAGTCCTCATGGGGCTGAGGGCCAGGCTCTGAGGGGGGAGCATCTGCCGCTGGTGCTGGTGTCTCAGAGGGCACAGTGGTGCTGGTCTGCAAGTGCTGCAGAAACTGCTTATTTGAATCATCTGCAGCTACTGAGAGTAGGGCAAAATATTAAATCTGGTGATCAGAATATACTTGGGTTGCAGCATCTGGGAATGAGACTATTAAAGAAAAATAGAGGTGGCAATCAAAGAGTCAAATGGAGCATTGACTCTAAGATTTCATCTATGCAGATGGCAATTTACCCATTAAGTATTTTGTGTGACTAACTCTTTTTGACATTAGGTGAGTGAACTGTATAATTGGTTTGTGAAGCAGTGCTCTTTTCTATTTCAACAATAATTCATCTTTTTCCCCCTACTCTCCTATTAAATGAGATAATAACTTCAAGGTATATGCTAGATGAATACTAGATGAATACAAGGTATCTCCTATTAAATGAGATAATAATTTCAAAATATATACAAACTTTTGAGGCAGCCAATACTTTTTTCCTAGATGTCTTTATTTCATAAATGAATATTTCTCCAAGTTATAAGATCACTTTTATAGATAATAGTGAATAGATCCCATGTAAATGCTACGCAGTTTCTTAAAGAAGTAGTTGATTAAAATGACAGATAAAGTCATAGAAAGTTCTTTGAAAGCAGGAGACCTTCTTGGAATGTCACTAATTTGAGATCCTGGAGCTTGGCCAGTGTGTGAGTGACCTGAGTTCAGCCTTGCGGTATAGAATTTGAAAGTCAGTTATGAATTATGAGAATTACGATGGGTATTGGCATGGGAGGTAAAAGGCCAGGAAAAGGCATGATGTTTTCCATTAGTGTGCTGGTGGGCTTCAGTTGAATGCAGATGGAAAGCTAGTTTCACTTTTTCATTGAATCACACATTGTTCTCAGAAACTAGTGGCTCATTCTCTAATTGACTAAGCTAGGTACCCAGAGGAAACACGGATTGTTGAAACTATTCAGTTGTCATCTTGAGACCTTGTAAACAGCCCAGGGAGTATTGGTAAGTCCAACAAGGAAAGCAACAATGGTGTTTTCAGTACCATCATGAGGCCCTTCTTGCTACATAAAAAATTTGAAGAGGGTCTTTGCTGCCACGAAAACAAGTCCGTTTAGAAAACTAATGAACTAGCATAGGACTTAATTCCAGGATTGTCAATGCTGTCTCTAAGCATTGTGATTTCCATGGACAGTCCATGGCACAAGAGTAAACTATATGTTTTAATGAAATTTTCCACACTTTGGTGGGCCTGTTGAAGATAAATAAAACCAGACATTAGTTACAATGGTGAAAACGAATGTTATTCATAACTACTGAGAGGGAAAGAGCAGAGTTGCATTCCGATTTGCATAGAAGTAACGGTGCATTTTCATGAGAGAATGAGGGTGTCGAGGGGGAGCAAGCAGGCACTCAAGTAGTGTCAGGGAAGTGAAAAATTACAAAGGTTGGTCAGTGTAAATGTCATTAGTCCAGCTGTGTCTGTTAGCTGGCAATGATCACAGTTA
>NW_022303430.1:7820-12421 GCF_002776525.5 Piliocolobus tephrosceles | reverse complement strand
GTTTGTGCGTGTGTGTGTGCGCATGTGCGTCTGTGTGTGTGCGTTTGTGCGTGTGCGTGTGCGTCTGTGTGTGTGTGAGTTTGTGCGTGTGTGTGCGCGTCTGTGTGTGTGAGTTTGTGCGTGTGTGCGCATGTGCGTCTGTGTGTGTGTGCGTTTGTGCGTGTGTGTGTGCGTCTGTGTGTGTGTGAGTTTGTGCGTGTGTGTGTGCGCATGTGCGTCTGTGCGTTTGTGTGTGTGTGTGTGCGCACGTTGTAATGCAGTCTCTGCTGGGAAGGAAGCAGGGAAGCGGGTGTTGTGAGTGTCGGACATGTGATTTTCCCCTGCTTTGGTCTCGAGGTCTCTCTGGAGGGTGGCTGTGAACTCTGGCCCTGTCCTGACGGGACTCCAGGGAGCTGTTGTGGGTGTTTACAGCCTGTCTTTCACGGGACACTTCATCCTGGCGCATAGCCTAATGCCTGTGTGTCCGCCCCATGAGCAGCTGTCCCTCCCTTAGGAGCGTGTACCTCTTGCAGACGCCCCGCGGCTCCTGTCTGACCCGCATCTAGTTTTTTCCCACCAAAGTCTCCCCTCGCTAGGCAAGCCCTGACCGGGAGGAGAGTCGGGCCTGATCGTGTCAGTCAGGGAAGCACAGAGGAGGCCCCGCAGCAGAACACGCAAGGCCAATGCAGCTCTTTATCATTTATTTTGAGCTGGAGTCTCACTCTGTCAGCCTGGCTGGAGTACAGTGGTGCGATCTCGGCTCACTGCAGCCTCCACCTCCTGGGTTCAAGCAATTCTCCTGCCTCAGCCTCCCGAGTAGCTGGGATTACAGGCGCTTGCCACCACACCTGGCTAATTTTTGTATTTTTAGTAGAGATGGGTTTCCCCATGTTGGCCAGGCCGGTCTCGAACTCCTGAGCTCCAGCGATCCTCCCGCCTTGGCCTCCCAGAGTGCTGGGATCGCGGGCGTGAGCCACCGCCCCCAGCTCGTTTGTTTGTTGTTAATCCATCACAGGCAAGCCCTTCCTCTCCCACTTGTTTTAACCTCTGTGTGAATCGGGGATTTCTGGACTTTGTTTTGAACGGTGACACCTGGCCGGTCCTGTCGCCTCCACCCCTGAGTGTGGGTCTCTCTCTCTCTCTCTCTCGGGTGTCCCTGGCTGCAGCTCCAGAAGGTCCTGAGCCTCGGCCACATCAGCACCGACTACCCGCTGGCCGAGACCATCCTCCTCCTGGGCTTCTTCATGACCGTCTTCCTGGAGCAGCTGATCCTGACCTTCCGCAAGGAGAAGCCGTCCTTCATCGACCTGGAGACCTTCAACGCCGGCTCGGACGCGGGCAGCGACTCAGAGTACGAGAGCCCCTTCATGGGGGGCGCGCGGGGCCACGCGCTCTACGTGGAGCCCCACGGCCACGGCCCCAGCCTGAGCGTGCAGGGCCTCGCGCGCGCCAGCCCCGTGCGCCTGCTCAGCCTGGCCTTCGCGCTGTCAGCCCACTCGGTCTTCGAGGGCCTGGCGCTGGGCCTGCAGGAGGAGGGGGAGAAAGTGGTGAGCTTGTTCGTGGGGGTGGCTGTCCACGAGACGCTGGTGGCCGTGGCCCTGGGCATCAGCATGGCCCGGAGTGCCATGCCCCTGCGGGACGCAGCCAAGCTGGCAGTCACCGTGAGCGCCATGATCCCCCTGGGCATCGGCCTGGGCCTGGGCATCGAGAGCGCCCAGGGCGTGCCGGGCAGCGTGGCCTCCGTGCTGCTGCAGGGCCTGGCGGGCGGCACCTTCCTCTTCATCACCTTCCTGGAGATCCTGGCCAAGGAGCTGGAGGAGAAGAGTGACCGTCTGCTCAAGGTTCTCTTCCTGGTGCTGGGCTATGCCGTCCTGGCCGGAATGGTGTTCCTGAAGTGGTGAGCAGCCTCGCCACTGTCCCCGCCGCCGGAGCCCGCCGGGAGCCCCGGGCCGGACACAGGCCGCGTCCCCTGGCCCCGCCTCCCCTGAGAGCAAGCACTGTGGCCCCGGGCCACCGTCTGTGCGCAAGGGGCCTCCCGGAACCAGGCTGTGCCCCCTGATCCTACACCCCGAGTCTCAGAGCACTGCTACTTTTTAAAACACTTCTTTCTCTTAAAAGTCTTTACCAAAGCTGTGTGGCCATGTCAACCTTGGGCCGAGGGGTGTGACAGCCCGCGGGCGGGAGGGCCGGGGCCTGGGTCCAGGTGAGAACAGTCAGGACCCCCCTCTCCCTGCCGCACACCCCCAGCCTGTGGAGAAGGACAGAACGTTTGGCTGCTGTCGCCAGAGTGGGGGCTGCACCGCCTGTGCCTCCGGAACCAGCTGGGAGTCCTGAAGGCCCGTCCTCTGCCCTGCTCTGTTGCCAGGATCTCGCCACCCAAGCCCCGAGAGTGTCTTGAGGCTTATAAGAGGTTGGAGTCGCTGTGGTGGGACAGCCAGGCTCCGTCCCTTCTGCCACACAGGCTGTGCCCCCCGCAAGTGGGCCGTGCACCCTCAGGAGTGCCCTCTCTTCTCCCTGTTGCTGTGGCCCCTGGAGCAGGGACCCCTGGGCTGGGTGAGTGTCACAGTTTCCTGAGACACACAAGCAGGGTCAGGAAGCAGCTTGAGGATCAGTCCTCAGCTCCGCCGCACACACTGGGGTCTCCAGAGGAAGACGGATCCCACCCGCGGTGGAGCAGGGGCCCCGTGGCGCGATTCCCTCCCCCGGACACCGCTCCCGAGAGGGCAGGAGCGCGGGAGACAAGCAGCCGAGCGTGGGCTGGGGCAGCCCTGGGCTCCCGGCTCCGTGGCAACCTCCGGAAGGCCTGAGCCATTGTCCAGGCAACCCTGCCGGGTCTGGGGAGGTGAGAGCTGGGGAAGGACTCCTTTCCTCGGGGGTTTGGCTCTGCCTGGCTCGAAGCCGCTGTGGCGCCGTGGAAGAGGGCCTGGCCTGCCCGCCCGGGCTGGGTTTTTCCACCGGCTTCACCACCTCCTCGCTCCGACCTGGAGCCCCGGCCCCCATCTCTGGGCCTTGGCGTCTTCCGGCCCCATCAGGGCTGTGAGGGCCTCTGGCTGTCCTCACCTCCTCCCTTGTCGCTCAGCTTTGGGCGCCAGGCCCCAGGTAACCTTCTCCCGTCCCATACTCTGCTTCACCGCCACGTCTCCCTACACCGGCCCACAAGACTGACTGTGGGGGCGCTACATGGAGTGCCCCCATCTGGCCTGTGGGCTTGGGCCTGGCGGGTCTCCTGTCCATCAGTCAGATGGGGAGCTCCAGGGCCAGCCAGTGACTTCTCTGAGGGGCGTGCCGGCCGGTGACCCTGCTGCGGCTCCCAGGGGCCAGTCACAGGTAGGGACGACCTCGAGAGGGCGGTGGCTGCCAGGAGCATTGTCACAGGGGTCCTGGGAAGCCAGGAAAGTCGCACGGCCCCTGCAAGTAACCTCCACTCCGTGGGGTCTGTAAGTAACCTGAGGTTTAGCCTCCGCTCCTGAGACCTTCCCTGCCAACTTCCACTCCAGGGGGTCCCTACCCCTTTGCTGTTGGAAGTCTGAACCTCTCACCGGGGAGCCATCTCTGAACCCCGTGCAGCCTGGCCCTGGCCCCAGCGGTGTGGGAGTTTTGCAGTGTCCTGAGCTCAGTGTGGTTCTGCCCTTCCCTCCCCCACTTCACCCTGCCTGGGCCATTTGTCCTTTACTGCGGGTGGGTGGGTTGTGAAGCCGGTGGGTCCCTACACTGGTGGGGAATGTGGCTTGAGTTTCACGACTGCCAGGGGATAGGGACATCCAGGCCCCCCACATGGGAAGGCTCAGGGTCCCTGTCCCCCAAATCCAGCAGGAACCCACGGGGGGGGCAGAGCACCGCCTGCTCCGGGGGTCCCCATCCACCTTCACCCATCACAGCTGGAAGCACAAAGTGGGGCCCTGCCCTTCACCAGCCATCAGCTCCCCAGGGTGGCCTGCGGGACCCCACCTGTCGATCCCTGCAGGCCCAGCCACCGCCCCCCACAAAGGGTCCCAAGCAGCTTCTTCCCCTTCCCTCCAGAGGAGCCTCCGAGACCACATTGTCCCCCACTAGCGCTGTGCCATCAGCCACACCTGTCCTCCCGAGGGTGGGAGCTCAGGGCTGGCTCTGCCCCTCTAACCGCAGCAGACCAGAGGCAGCAGCCAGAAAGCAGGACACAGGCGGGGCAAGGGCGAGCAGGCTGTGGCCTCCAGACCTCTCCGTCCCAGAGTCTCAGGGGACACGAAAGGAGCTTTCCTGGGGCCAGCAGGACCCTAAGGCAGCAGGGTATCTCTTGAGCCACTGTTGGTCAGCTTTCACCACTTTGTTTGTTTGTTCATTTTTGAGATAGAGCCTTGCCCTGTCACCCGGGCTGGAGTGCAATGGCATGATCTCAGCTCATTGCAACCTCCACCTCCTGGGTTCAAACGATTCTCCTGCCTCAGCCTCCCAAGTAGCTGGAATTATACGTGCCCGCCACCATGGCCAGCTAATTTTTGCATTTTTAGTAGAGACAGGGTTTCACCATGGTGGCCAGGCTGGTCTCGAACTCCTGACCTCGTGATCCGCCCACCTCGGCATCCCAAAGTGCTGGGATTACAGGCGTGAGCCACCGCGCCCGACCCACTTTTTTTTTTTTTTTT
>NW_022303430.1:0-7720 GCF_002776525.5 Piliocolobus tephrosceles | reverse complement strand
CAGCTAATTTTTGTATTTTTAGTAGAGATGGGGTTTCACCATGTTGGTCAGGCTGGTCTCGAACTCCTGAGCTCAGGTGATCCACCCGCCTCGGCCTCCCACACTGCTGGGGATTACAGGCGTGAGCCACCACGCCTGGCGGCTTTACCCACTTTTGAGGGGGAACCCAGCATATGTCCATGTTGGGGTAAAGACATGGAGTGGTCATCTCGTCCGTCCTACAGAGTCCAGAGGTGCAGGGCTCACTCCCAAGGTCCCTTGGCTGACAGCGGCCGGGTCCGGGCTCCTGTGAGGCAGCCCAGCGACTCTGTCTCCTCTGGTCTGCCCACAGACACACTGTCATCCAGTGCTAGGAGCCACTGCTTGAGGAAGCCTGGGTTTGTCACTGCCTGCAGCCGCAGACCACTCCTGCCTCAAACCGACGTCACAGCACTGCAGAGCAGGCCAGCTCTGGCTGCACACGGCCGCCTCCATCTCTACACAACTTTGAGTCACAGAAGTGTCATGTGACCTGCAGAAGCCAAGGGTCCTCCTCTTTGCGGGTCTCTTTTACTGACTGTGACTCCCAGCCAGGGATCTTCTGCCCCCAGGAGACACCAGGCCTTGTCTGGGGACATCTGTGGTTGTCTTGACCGGGGGTGCTCCTGGCATGGAGTGGGTGGAGGCCAGGGATGCCGTTCAGCACCCTGCAGTGCCCAGGATGGCCCCACCCCAGAGAACGGTTTGGTCCCAATGTCCACAGGGGGAGACACCCAGCCCAACTCATAGGAAGACCCAGGGCAGGTGATGGTGGGCTGTGTAGACCACCCGTTCACAAGAGAGACACTGGGAGGAGAGGGGACACCTGCCAACTGTTTCATGTGCTGTGAAAGACCAGGAATAGCTTGGACAGATCGTTCCTGGATAACACAGACAGCATCCTGTTTAAAAAACAAAACTCCGGCCGGGCGCAGTGGCTCACTCCTATAATCCCAGCACTTTGGGAGGCTGAGGTGGGCAGATCAGTTGAGCCTACGCATTGGAGACCAGCCTGACCAACATGGCGAAACCCCATCTCTACTAAAAATACAAAAATTAGTTGGGTGTTGTGACGGGCTCCTGTAATCCCAGCAACTTGGGAGGCTGAGGCAGGAGAATCGCTTGAACCCGGGAGGCAGAGGTTGCAGTGAGCCGAGATCACCCTACTGCACTCCAGCCTGGGCAACAAGAGCAAGACTCGGTCTCAAACATACACAAAAAACCAGAACTCCAAGCGCAGAGCACCCAGTGCCACCTTCGCCCGAATGCAACGCTCCTGGCTGGGCCACGGCCACCCTTAGGCCCATGCCTGGCCAGGGGCTTCTCTTGTCTATGACCAGGCAGGTCACAGATGGGAGGGACCCACGTCAGGCCCAGCCACTGCCCTGCCGGAAACAGACCCAGCAGCCTTGCCTAGACCCCAGGTGGCTCCAGGTTTTTCTGTTGGGACAGAGAGGGTGGCCGGGGTGGGGGCGTCACTCAGCTCTGCAAGCTGGAGAATTGACTTGGGACTTGGGCTTGGGGTTCCCGCTGGGCGCAGGGGCGGGCTTCAGTGGGAAGGAAGCACCTTATGGGGTTCTCAGCACCGACAGCTGGATGGCATCGCTGGATTCCCCCACCTGGATCCGGAGACAAAAGGAGAAAATGACGAGGCGGTGCCCAGGCCTGCGGGGTTGAGTCAGCCATAATAACAGCCTGTCGGCCCCATGGTGTCTGTTGTTTGCATTTCTGTTGCACAAGTTATTAGCTCGGGGCGGGACGGGGAGGTCGGCGGTGGATGGGACGGTGTCTCCCAGCCCATGGCACCATCAGACTGTCCTGGCCAGCAGCTCCGGACCCGCTGCCCCACTGGGAAGAGAGGGGGCTGTATCCCACCTGTTCCAGCTGCCAGCCTGCACCCAGCTGGTGCCTTGAGCTGTGTCTGCTTTTGGGACAGAGCCGGTGAGCAGCCTCTCACCAGTAAAGACTCCCCGGCCTTCACCTCAATGCTCGGAGGCTGCCCCAGCCTTTCCAGGGTCCACCTGCAGGTGGGAAGGAGGCGGAGGCTCCCGAAAGTAGAGGAGACATCTGCCTTTCGAGGGAGGGGCTGCTGCAGGACGTGGGGGCTTGTCTGGAAGACCCCAGAACTCCTCTCCCGGCTGTCAGGTGCTGAGGCCAGACGGGGCTGGAGTGGGAAGATGCCCCTCAGGCCTCTGCGGCCGCACACCTGCAACCCCTCGGGGCAGTGACACAGCTGGCCTCCGTGTCCTGGCTGAGGGTGGAAGTGATGGCGGGTTGCGGTCTTGTAGGGTGAGAATTGGGTTAGACAGGTGAGTGCTTCAGAGCCTGGGAGCTGCACACAGAGCGGAGGGAGTGGCCAGCGCTGTGTCGGGCTTCTCGATGAAGAGGTGAGCGGGCTGGCTGGGCTTCCGTCTGAGCTAGTGGAGGTCCAGCCAGACTCAGGCTAGATGAGCTGGCCCCCAGGACAGGCTTCTGTGCCTCGGCTTTGTGGACATCTGGGGCCGTCCTGTGCCTTGTGGGAAGCTGAGCTGCAGCTGGGCTTTGGAGTGGGGCCTGAGAATTTGCATTCCACGAAGTTCCCGGGCAATGCTGGCCATGCTGGGGTGGGCAAAGTTTGAGACCCATCGACCCCTCCGGGGTCTCTCCCCCTGGGCACTGTGGACCCAGGGGCCAGATGGTTCTCTGGGATGGGGTTGTCCTGGGCACTGCAGGGTGCTGAGCAGCACCCCTGGCCTCCAACCACTCCATGCCAGGAGCACCTGCAGTTGTGAGAACCACAGATGTTCCCATCTAGTGCCCAGTCTCCCCTTGGGACCAAATCACCCCCTGGGTGGGAACCAGTGCCCCAGAACTAAGGCGGCTCACATTCTGGAGAGGGAGCCGATGCCAGCATGTCATGTGATACCAGGTAGCAATAAATGCCCTGAAAAGAATCAGGACATGGTGAGAGATGGCAAAAGGAGATGATTTTAGCTCCATGGTCAGGAGCAGTCTCTGGGGTGACATGCAGGGGACTGGAGGAAGTGAGTGAGGAGGAGATGAGAGAGAGAGCTCATCTGGCTGAGGGAGCAGCATGTGCAAAGGCCCTGGGACCCCTCTGTAGTTCTCAGCCTTTTTTCTCTGATGACCAGAGTGGCTTCTTCTCTCTAAGAAGACCCAGGTGTTACTGGAGCTTATCCTGCCGATGCTAAAGACTCAGTAACGCCACTCCTCAGTGGTGGTGATGAGACGGCACCCCAGCCAGGCACGGTGGCTCACACCTGTAATCCCAGCTCTTTGGGAGGCCGAGGCAGACGGATCACCTGAGGTCAGGAGTTCCAGACCAGCCTGGGCAACATGGTGAAACTCCATCTCTACTAAAAGTATAAAAATTAGCCGGGTGTGGTGGTGGGCACCTGTAATCCCAGCTACTAGGGAGGCTGAGGTAGGGGAGTTGCTTGAACCCAGGAGGTGGAGGTTGCAGTGAGCCGAGATCACACTACTGCACTCCAGTCTGGGTGACAGAGTGAGACTCTGTCTAAAAAACAAAAACAAAAACAAAAACAAAAAACCATAGCACTCTGATGTTAGAGAGGAACCCAATGCTGATTCTAGGGGCCAGGCAGGGTGAGGCGTGGCATGGGGGCTGGGGGAGCAGCGGTGAGCAGCTCTGTAGATGCCGATGGGGAAAAAAAAAAGGGGGGGGGGGGGGGGGACTTGGGGATGCCAGCCCGTTCATCTTTGAAGGCAAACTGGTTTTTGACAAATAGTCTTTGTTGTATCTTAAAATATTGATGCCACCAGCCTCGACAATATAGTAAGACCCTATCTCTACAGATTTTTTTTATTATTATTATTTTTTAATCTTGCTCTGTCACCCAGGCTGGAGTACAATGGCATGGTCTCAGTTCACTGCAACCTCTGCCTCCCAGGTTCAAGCGATTCTCCTGCCTCAGCCTCCTGAATAGCTGGGTTTACAGGTGCCTACCACCACGCCCGGCTAATTTTTGTATTTTTAGTAGAGATGGAGTTTCACCATGTTGGTCAGGCTGGTCTCGAACTCCTGACCTTGTGATCAGCCCACCTCAGCCTCTCAAAGTGCTGGGATTATAGACGTGAGCCACTGCATCCAGCCCAGAACTTTTTTCTTTTTCTTTTTTTTCTTTTAAGATAGAGTCTTGCTCTGTTGTCTAGGCTGGAGTACAGTGGTATGATCTCAGCTCACTGCAACCTCCGCCTCCCAGGTTCAAGTGATTCTCCTGCCTCAGCCTCCCGAGTAGCTGGGATTACAGGTGCATGCTACCACATTTGGCTAACATTTTATATTTTTAGTAGAGAAGGGGTTTTGCCATGTTGGCCAGGCTGGTCTTGAACTCCTGACCTCAAGTGATCTGCCCACTTCAGCCTCCCAAAGTGCAGGGATTACAGGCATGAGCCATTGTGCCCAGCCCAGAAACATTTTTAAAAATTAGCTGGGCCTGGTGGTGCGTGCCTGTAGTCCCAGCTACTCAGGAGGCTGAGGAGGAAGGATTGCTTGAGCCCAGAAGGTCAAGGCTGTGGTGAGCGGTGACCTCACCACTGCACTCCAGCCTGGGTGACAGAGTGAGACCCTGTCTCGATAGATGTAGATAGATAGATAGATAGATAGATAGATAGATAATTGATAGATAATGATTAATAGGTGACAGATGATTGATAGACAATAGGTAAATGATTAATAGATGATAGATGATTTATTATTGATAGGTGATAGATGATTGGTAGACTATTGTTAGATGATAGATGATTAATTGATAGATGACAGATCGATGATTGATAGATAGATAGGTGATTGATTGATTGATTGACAGATGCTAAACTTGAAAAGCAACTGTGTGGTTGAGCCTCCAGGGTGACTCTTCCCCCTGAGGCCGGGATGTGCAAACTTGGCTTTGCCCACATGATCCAGAGACCACTGAAGAGAGCCGAGGACCGGACCCTACTGCCCTCCTCTCCAATGGCTAGCTGGGGCTCAGTGAGGCCCGCGTGGCCCTGGCCAGGGCAGCAGGGTGAGGAGAGGGGCCGTGGAGCTGCAGGGCCGGCTGAGGAGCTGGACGTTGCAGATGAACGCCGTTCCTTGCTGTTCTGTTGAAAGGAGATCTGTAAGGCAGGATAGGCCGGCTGTCCCCGGGACAGGACTCCAGATAGCCAGGGACAGGGCAAGAGGATCACAAGGGGGTGGCCGTCCATCCCCAGAAGGCTGGGCTGTAGCTTCAGAGCCTGATGGATCTGAACCGGCCTCTTCCCCACTGGGCCACCACGGGCGAGCCGCTTCCCTTCTCTGAGCAGCAGTTTCCAGATGGAAGCGGGGACAGTGGCCTCGTACAGACAGCTGAGGGCCCAGCACCCACTGCACTGGCACTCTGTGTTTGCGGGATCCCTGCAGACTCCCACGGTTTCACCCTGGGGACTCAGCGTGGACACCTGTGGATCCCGCCCAGCTTGGGAGCTGGAGAGGTGGACAGGTCCTCTTCTCCTTGGCAAAGATGCAGCCGGCCGCAGTCCTCCTCGCCCACCTCTCTGCCTCTCAGGACACCCAGGGACTCTCCAAACAGGGACTCGGGTAGGAGAGGCAGCAGGGAACCCAGGAAACCCCAGCGCCAGCCCCGGCTTGCTCAGCGCCCCAGTGTGCAAGTGCCCTGGACCCTGAGATTTGGATCATGGACCTTTCCAAGGAGAGGCAGAGCTGGGGCGCCCACCCACCCCCACTCACAAAGGCCAGGACGAACCCTCTGCTCCCTGGCCCGCCATGAGGGAGAGGCTCCTGCTGTCCTAGTTTGGGTGCTCGGGTCAGGGGTGGAGCCTCTGTTCCCCAGGGACAGTGAGGAGGGGAACAGGGCCTGGCCTCGCCAGCTCACTCGGCCCACAGCCTGGCCTGGGAGCTATAAATAGCAGCCGCAGCGTGGAGCTACTGCCCTGCCCACTCTCCTACCTATGAGTCAGCCTGCCCCGGCCTGAGCTGGTGCCCGGAGGAGCCAGGGAGCCGGCCCGACGCCCTGCCCCACGCTGGTGGGTCACTCAGGAGACGAAGGCAGGCAGGCAGACTGGGAAGGGGCAGGGCTGCCGTCTGAGTGCTTGGGTGCCCAGCAGCCCTGCGTAGGTGGGCATCCTGCCCGTGTGTTCCCAGCAACCCTACAGTGGGCAACAGTGACGTCACTGACAGATGGGGGAACCGAAGCTTGGAGAAGGCACTTTCCTGCAGGCAGCCATGGAGAGCAGAAGCTGGGATTTGTCTGCCTCGGGGCTGTCTCCATCTCTTGCTGAGGGCACCCCCAGATGAGGATCAGGGGCCGGACCATGCGCTGAGGTGCTCCCACAGGGCTGGGGTCAGGGCAGGAGGGAGGTGCACACCAGGAGCACTCAGGCCAGGCCATGGATGCCAGGCTGAGAAGCTGGACCTTGACCTGGGAGAAGGGAGCCATGGGTGGCGTTAGAGCAGGGGAGGCCCATGTCCCAGTTGGAGCATTGAGTGGCAGAGTAGGAGGGCTGCAGAGCGGGGGTCTAGAGGCCAGGAGGGAGAGTGGGGTCAAGTCAGGGAGAAACAGTACCAAAGCCATATGAACCTCAGTGCCCCGGCCTCAGTGGCAACAGGAGAGGGGACTGAGTGGTCTTGGGGGCAGTGCCAAGTCTCTGCAGAGGCAGAAGAGCCCACCTCATCCAGGGCCATGGAAATGGTGGTCATGGGGAACCCAGGAGCTGAGGGCCGAGGGCTTCCCTGGGCTGCAGCACTTGCTCACAGGCCTGGTGACGGGGAGCTCACCACCTTCCAGACCAGCCTATCACCCACTGACCACTCTGACTCGGAGAGTCCCCTGTGGGTCAGAGAGTTGGCCTCTCCACCAAGGCTGGTCGTCTTCCTCTAACAGCCTTGCGTCCTGGGACTGTCCCACACTCACCCCTGAGTGCGCTTTCTGACCTGGTCACTGGACCCCAAAGTCCAGTCTCCTCTGGAATCTGCCCGATGAGGCCAAAAGGAACCTCAGCCTCCGAGTCTCCAAAATGGAGGAGGAGCCACGGTCTCTTGTGGATACACAGACGCCATCAGGAAAGTCAACGCTCCCCTAAGACGCCTCCTGTTGGGGGAACACAAACATTTTCCTAACCCAAAACCGCAAACCCATTCTCTGCAGAGCAGCACCAGCCTCCTTTGCTCATCCCCCACCTCCCTAGGCCTGACTGCCATGGGCTGCCTCCCCATCCACAAAACCAGCCCTACTGAGTGCTAAGTCCACTTCTACCCCCACCCCGCCCCTGCCCGGGCCCCTGGGATGGGTGGGCCTCCAGGTGCACCCCACTGACCTGAACCCTCCCACCTCTGCCCGCTTCTAAACCTGTTCATTGAGTGTTGATTATCGACGTACTCATTTCACAGCGCACCCCTCTGACTCCCCGCCCTGCGTGTGACGGGCCCCAGCTGGCCTCAGAGATCCCATTCTGCACCCCCTTTATCCGCATTCCTGCCAAAGCCCCCCACCCCCGGCTGGACTCTGCTCCTCCCGAGCCAGGCTCCTGGCCCCCACTCGGGGTTTCCCGGGAAGCGGCCCCACGCTCCCATCCCGAGGGAGGGCGCGCGCAGGTGGCCACGTGGCAAGGCGGGGGTCCCGGATCCTGGCGACCTCCCCCACCCCGCGCGCGGGCAGGGGTGTCGTGGGGGTGGCGGTCCGGGGTCCCCCGTGGGCCGGCG
>NW_022303429.1:10424-11032 GCF_002776525.5 Piliocolobus tephrosceles | reverse complement strand
CTTGTTTGTGCAGTGACTCACACCTGTCATCCCAGCACTTCGGGGAGGCCAAAGCAGGAGGATCCCTTGAGCCCAGGAGTTCGAGACCATTCTGGGCAACATAGCAAGACCCTCCATATCTACAAATACATATATAAGAAAATTCGACGAGGGAGGTGGCTCAAGCCTGTAATCCCAGCACTTTGGGAGGCCGAGGCGGGCGGATCACGAGGTCAGGAGATTGAGACCATCCTGGCTAACACGGTGAAACCCCGTCTCTACTAAAACTGCAAAAAATTAGCCAGGCATGGTGGTGGGCGCCTGTAGTCCCAGCTACTCGGGAGGCTGAGGCAGGAGAATGGCGTGACCCCAGGAGGCAGAGCTTGCAGTGAGCCGAGATGGCACCACTGCACTCCAGCCTGGGCAACAGAGTGAGACTCCGTCTCAAAAAAAAAAAGGGCCGGGCGCAGTGGCTCAAGCCTGTAATCCCAGCACTTTGGGAGGCCGAGACGGGTGGATCACGAGGTCAGGAGATCGAGACCATTCTGGCTGACACAGTGAAACCCCGTCTCTACTAAATACAAAAAAAACTAGCTGGGCGAAGTGGCGGGCGCCTGTAGTCCCAGCTA
>NW_022303429.1:0-10324 GCF_002776525.5 Piliocolobus tephrosceles | reverse complement strand
AACTAGCCGGGTGAGGTGGCGGGCGCCTGTAGTCCCAGCTACTCCGGAGGCTGAGGCAGGAGAATGGCGTAAACCCGGGAGGCGGAGCTTGCAGTGAGCTGAGATCTGGCCACTGCACTCCAGCCTGGGCGACAGAGCGAGACTCCGTCTCAAAAAAAAAAAAAAAGAAAGAAAGAAAGAAAATTAGCCATGTGTGGTGATGTGCATGGGTCTGTAGTCCCAGCTACTTGGGGAATGCTGAGGTGGGAGGATCACTTGAGCCTGAGATTGACACTTCATTGAGCTGTGTTTGCACACTGCACCACTCCAGCCTGGACAATGCAGCAAGACCCCGTCCAAAAAAAAAAAAAGTAGTATCTTGTGACAGTGTTTAGAGGAAGTTATGCGTGTGATAAAGCTGTATAAACCACACACACATACGCGCTCAGATGAGTGCATGTAAAACCGGTGAGACCTGTGTCCTTCCACTGTGCTGGTTCTGAGGTTGCACTGCAGTTATGCGAGATGTAAACACAGCTGGGGGACTAGGTGAAGGGCGCATTGGACCTCCTTGTACCTTCCCGTGAATCAATAATTATTAATAAATAAAACGTTTTAAAAATCACAATGAAGGCCAGGCATGGTGGCTCACGCCTGTAATACCAGCACTTTGGGAGGCCAAGGCAGGTGGATCACCTGGGGTCAGAAGTTCGAGACCAGCCTGGCCAACATGGTGAAACCCCATCTCTATTAAAACTACAAAAATTAGTCGGGCGTGGTCGTGGGCACCTGTAATCGCAGCTCTCGGGAGGCTGGGGCAGGAGAATTGTTTGAAGCTGAGATTTCACCACTGCACTCCAGCCTGGGAGATAGAGCAGGACTCTGCCTCAAAAGAAAAATAAGAGTAATTTTTTTTTTTTTTTTTTTTGAGACGGAGTCACGCTCTGTCTCCCAGGCTGGAGTGCAGTGGCCGGATCTCAGCTCACTGCAAGCTCCGCCTCCCGGGTTCATGTCATTCTCCTGCCTCAGCCTCCTGAGTAGCTGGGACTACAGGCGCCTGCCACCTCGCCCGGCTAGTTTTTTTTTTTTTTAGTTTTTTGTAGTTTTTAGTAGAGACGGGGTTTCACCGTGTTAGCCAGGATGGTCTCGATCTCCTGACCTCGTGATCCGCCCGCGTCGGCCTCCCAAAGTGCTGGGATTACAGGCTTGAGCCACCGCGCCTGGCCAATAAAAGTAATTTTTAAAAGAGGATGTCTCAAAACCCATGGTCACCTGGATAAATAGAGGAGGGAGTCCAAGGCAGGTGCTATGCTGCCTGCAGCTAGAGCTGGGATTCCACCATCTTCACATTTGACCAGGAGGATATAGCACTAACCACGGCCCTCTCCCACCTCCTGGGGTCCTGGCAAGCCAGACTTCACCTTACACAGATAGGGAGAGTGAGGTCCTGTGGGTTCCTCCCTTTATAAAATAGAGCTCTTAGTGCCTGTCCAACCTCCTCAGCCAGCTGCAGTAACTACATGGTGCAGCCAGGCCCTCCAGATCTCTTGAGGGAAGTGTTGAAATGTTCCCATAATGCCCTGGCGTCCTTCTCGTGAAAGTCTAGACTCTTCCCACAGCCCACCAGGCACTGTTTGACCCCCGGCGACCTTCAACTTCACTGGCCACCCTCCTTCTGCTCCCTCCACTCCTGCCAGCCAGGCCTCACCTGTTCCTGCTTCAGCGTCTTTGCTGGTCCCCCTGCCCAGTGCTCCGCCCCAAGTCCCCTTGGAGCTGGCCTCTCCCCGGCTTCCCACGTCAGCAAACACGTCGGCTTCTGAGTCAGACCCCAGAGGTCTGGGACTCCCAGGCACGTCACTTTTGTGATGCAGGTTTATCTCCTGCGTAGGGAGCACGTGTCTGCAATGATTTGATCCACTTCTTCATAGACAGTCATCGTCCCCGGTGGGTTATGAGTTCTGAGCGGGCAGGGACTCTGGGGCTTGTGTCTGTCACTGCTATGTCCCCAGCATCAGGGCAGGGCCAGGCATACAGTGGTGCCTCTTGCATACTGGACGAATGAATAAATGAACCAATGAAAACATGAATGAATGGTGTCTCAGTTCTTCCTTCCAGTCTGTGCCTGAACTAAGGCCTTACCTCTTTAGCTCAGACCCCTGCCCCAGCCTCCTCTGGGTTGGGGGTGGGGGGTTGGGGGCTGGGGTGGCAGATGGGACAAGCAGGGAAGGTCCCCTGACGTGGTTTGGCTCTGTGTCCCCACCCAAATCTCATGTTGAATTGTAGTCCCGTGTTGGAGGTAGTGCCTGGTGGGAGGCGACTGGATCACGACGGTGTATCCTCATGAATGGTTTAGCACCACCTCCTCAGTCCTGTCTCATAACAGAGTTCTCACAAGATCCTGTGGTTTAAAAGTGTGTGGCACCTCCTCCCCTGTGCTCCTGCTCCAGCCAAGTGACCTGCCTGCTCCCTTCTGCCTTCCGCCATGACCGTAAGTTTCCCAGAAGCAGCAGCTGCCATGCTTCCTGTACAGGCTGCGGAACCATGAGCCAATTAAACCTCTTTTCTCTATCAATTACCTGTCTCAGACATTACTATTTTTGGGGGGGTGGCGGTAGGGGGTGGAACAGAGTTTCACTCTTGTTGCCCAGGCTGGAGCACAATGGTATGATCTCAGCTCATTGCAACCTCCGCCTCCCGGTTCAAGTGATCCTCCTGCCTCAGCCTCCCGAGTAGTTGGGATTACAGACTCCCGCCACCATGCCCAGATAACTTGTTGTTGTTGTTGTTTGTGTTTTGTTTTTGTTTTTTGAGACAAAGTCTCGCTCTGTCGCCCAGGCTGGAGTGCAATGGTGCGATCTTGTCTCACTGCAAGCTCTGCCACCCGGGTTTACGCCATTCTCCTGCCTCAGCCTCCCGAGTAGCTGGGACTACAGGCGCCCGCCGCCACACCCGGCTAATTTTTTGTATTTTTAGTAGAGACGGGGTTTTCCATGTTAGCCAGGCTGGTCTCAAACTTCTGGCCTCAGGTGATCTGCCCTTCTCAGCCTCCCAAAGTGCTGGGATTACAGGCATGAGCCACTGCATCCAGCCCGGCCTGGGTATTTCTTTATGGCATTGCAAGAATGGACTAATACAGTACCCTCTGCCCCAACACCACTGGGCCTGCAAGGAAATTGCCCAAGTTTACAGGAAGTCCAGCTGGGAGAATGTCCCCAGCTAATGTGCACAGAGTGAATCTGGAAACCGAGGCCCCAGAAAAAAGCCACATGGAGACATCTCCAAGCAGAGTCCCAGACCGGTCCTGCCTTGCCTCCCCTGCTGCATATCCTCACCCCGCTCCCTCCACCTCCCACCACCATTCCATTCCTCATTTCCTACACAGGTCCCCTCCTCCACCCTTCATCCCTTCCCTCACTTCCTACACCCATCACCTCCTCCATCCTTCACCCCATCCTGCACCTCCCCACCCTTCCTGATTCTTTGCAGGTGGTGAGCTGACACCCCACCCCCACCACAGAGACGGGCACCATGCTGGTGGGGAATGCAGGATCCACTTTTTTATTGCAGGAAGACTATGTCTAGAGCGAAGGCTACACAGACCCCACAATGGGGGAGTGGGGGCACCCACATGCGGGGGGAGAGGGGGTGGGGGCGGAGTCACAGCAAGCATGGCCTGGCACAGTCCCCAGCACCAGGGATGCCCAGGCAGTATGGGCCAGCAGCCAGGGCAGGCTCAGGCCCCCTCCTATTGCAGATCCCCTCTCTCCCCAGGGTCTGGGCAGGATCTGGGGTGGGAGAGGCCTGGAGGTGGGCAGGGCCCCAGGGAGATTGTGCTATCAGGGTGTGTCCCTGAGAAAGGGCCGCAGACCCCTGCCCAGCCTCACTCTCTCCGGCACCTTCAGAGCCCAGAAGCTACTGCCAGGACAGGAGAGGAGGCAATGTCAGCTGCTGGTGGGCCCTGGGCCAGCCCAAGTTTTGGGGGGACCCAGCTCTGCTCAGACACAATGCCAGCTCTTCTGGGAGCCCAGTCCATGTGCTGGATAGCAACACACACACACATATGCACACTCCCTCTCTCTGAGTGTGTCCAGTAAACATTTGTTGAGTAAACACTCACATGAACACAGAGGAAAACAAACATGCTTGTACGAAATCAGACACGAGCAACATGTTATCTACATAGTCCCATGTACCAAATCAGACGTGAGCAACATGTTATCTACATAGTCCCATGTACCAAATCAGACACGAGCAACATGTTATCTACATAGTCCCATGTACCAAATCAGACGTAAGCAATATGTTATCTACATAGCCCCACCTGGCCACATGACTACAGAGACACATGCGTGCAATCTCTCTCTCTCTCTCAGTGTACAAAAGTGTGCACACACACACACATGCTGGTTCCTCACACCCAATAAGACCAACACCTCCATTTCACCTTCCCTCGCTGATTAGCTGCTGTGCTCCAAGCCCCACTATGGAGAGACCCACATGGCACAGAACAAAGAGCAGCTTCCAGCCAACAGCCAGCGAGGAACTGAGGCCCTCAGTCTTTCAACAGTAAGGGACTGAATGCTGCAACAACCACATGAGCTTAGAAGCAAATCCTTCCCCGATCAGGCCTTCAGATGAGACCTCTGCCTGGCCAATGCTTTGATTGCAGCCTCCTGAGATCCCCAGTAGAGGACCCAGTGAACCTGCACACAGGCTCTGACCTGTAGAATCTGTGAGATAATAAACATGTGTTGTTTCTGGTTGCTCCATTTGTGGTCATTGGTTACACAGCAATATCCAACTGATACAGATTTGGGACCAAAAGTCACATGGCTAGAGAGTCATGTTGCTGTTGAGTGGGACAGAGATCGTGTCCCTCAATCAAGACAAACATATTTACAGATAAATGCTCTCAGATAAACCATATCACCCACTCCCCAAAATAGAGTCATGCTCATACAGGCACAAAGACTCACACAGACACATCACAAATATCCAGTCTTGTTGACAACCACACACAGATATCTACAACCACCCACCTTTCTACAGACCCTACACCACTATTACACACACAGACTGCCACGAAAACATACCATCCCTGACAGACACACACAGGTATACACGCAGATGCACGTAGATACAAGTCGCCCATCCACGCACCCCAGGTTGCACAAATACACCGAATACACTGTTCCATAGTCACTTCCGCGTATGTTGGACACAACCCTGTGGGGTCACATGAGTGTGGCGTCACTCAGACTCTCTCACAAAAACACCCAGAACCTCATGGCTGCAGATACACCTGACTCCAGGACGCCACCTTCCCGGGTGGGTCCTGCTCTCTGGGGCACAGGTGGTGGGGAGGAAGTGGGCGGGGTAGACCTCTGCCTGGAGGCCCCTCGGATCCTGCTGGTGCTGGGTCCTATCGGCTGTCCCTCTATGGGGGTGTAATTGATGTCTCTCTGGCCAGTGCCCCGGGCACCCCCTCCTGAGCACCCCAGGTCCCCACCCACCATGCGTTGCTAACGTCTCTGTCTTGGTGGAAGAGACGGGTCCCCGGGTGGACGTGTCTGGGAAGCCCCTCCACTTTCATGGTGCCTCTCTGACCGGGCAGTTGTGCTGTGGATGTGGCCGGTCCCGGGGGTGGGACTCGGGGCTGGCAGGGGCACTGCTGCAGGCCCTGTGGTTATTGCCTGGTGGCCTGAGGCCCATCCCGCGGGCCCCACACCTCGGTGTGAAGACAGAGGAGAGAGGGGCGTTCTGGGACCGGAGGAGGGGCACAGATCACAGGTCGTGAGGGGCCGGGTGGGCTTGGATGTATGTTAACACCAAACAGGAGAAAAAAGAAAAAAATATCTGAGGCTGATGTGCATTTACAACTCCCCCCTCCCCCGGAAGGTCACAGTGATCAAATGTGAGGGACAGGACGCGCAGGTCTGGCTGGGGACACCCCAGGGAAAGAGATGGAGATGGGGAAACGCAGCCTCCTCTGATCCCCGCGGGAACAAGCAGCTCCTCTTGCCAGCTCCCCGTCCTGTTTTCCCATCTGCAGGACAAGGGGGCCACCTCCAGCTCTTGGTTTTGGGGGGGGTACAGACAGAACAGGAGGGTGGAAAGAGAGCGGGGGAGGAACAAGAGCCCCAGCCCTGCCTCGGGATGGGCAGGGGCAGCGGAGGGGGGTGGCCTCGGTCTCCCCAGCCGAGGTGTCGGAGGAAGGATGAGAGAAGAGGAGGAGGCCAAGGACGGTGTCAGTGTTGGGGGAGGCAGCGGGGGCCGGGGCCAGTGGGGGTGGGCGGCGGGCAGGCGGGCGTTCCGGGCTCACATGAGGGTGCATTTGCCCTTGACGCGGTCTGTCCTCTTCTGCTTCCCGGAGCGCTTGCCGTCGATGTTGAGGCTCATGTTCCGGCGGGTCTCCAGCGTCAGCAGCTCCTGGAAGAGCTCCTTGACGTTGTAGTTCATCTTGGCCGAGGTCTCCATGAAGGCGCACTTCCACTCCTGGGCCACCGCCTGCGCCTCGCGCGTGTCCACCTCCCGCTGCGTCTCGTCGCACTTGTTGCCCACGAGCATCACGGGGATGTCCTCCACGCTGCCCTTGATCTGCACGATGAGCTTGTAGATGGGCCCCAGCTCCTCCAGCGACTGCTTGCTGGTGACCGAGAACACCAGGATGAAGGCGTGGCCCTTGGAGATGGACAAGCGCTGCATGGCCGGGAACTGGTGGCTGCCGGTGGTGTCCGTGATCTGCAGCGTGCACACGCTCTTGTCGCAGCTGATCACCTGCCGGTAGGTGTCCTCAATGGTGGGAATGTACGTGTCGCGGAACGTGCCCTTCACGAAGCGCAGCACCAGCGAGCTCTTGCCCACGCCGCCCGCCCCGAACACCACCACGCGGTAGTCATTACTCTGTTCCGGCATCTTCCCCGCGGCGGGTGGGGCGCCGGGGCTGGGAGGGTCTGGTGCCGGCTGCAAGAACCCCAGACCGAGCCTGTGCGGAGAGGAGGGTCAGATGTCAAAGGCCACCCAGGCTGGAGGGGGCAGCCCCACGCCCTAGGGAGAGAGGTGGACAGGGCAGCTTCTCAGGGGAGGTAGCTGCTGTGCCTCCTGCCTCCTGAAAAGGCCCATCTGCTTGCCGTGGCTGACTTTGCAGTTCTGTCCCGCGGGCGGGCGCACAGCCAACACCCTTTGCTTACTTCTCTCCAACCAAATCTGGGGCCTGAGCTTCCCCGGGGGACGCTGAGCTAGGAGAGGCGTGAGAGATGCTGGGATGCCCACGAAACTCCTTCCCCTGGTGCGGGTGTCCCTTCCAGGCTGTGCGGCTTCCTCCTCTCTTCCCAGCGCGGCAGGGGCCCCTGGAAGCTAGCAGGCCTGGCTTCCACCTCTGGCTCCACACCTGCCTGACTCTGAGGCCTTGCTGAGCCATTGTGCCACCCTGAGCCTGTTCGGTGGATCAAACGGTGCCTGTCTCCAACAACCACGGGTCCCCTGCTCTTCCCCCACCCCAGAGATGGCAAACCCTCGTGGAAAACGCACATGGTGCAGAGTTTAAGATGCATGTGTCAGGGCCGCAGCCCTAGGTATGATGAATCAGTCGGCCAGGGCAACAGCCCTGGGAACTTGTATTTTATTTTATTCTTCTTATGTATTTATTTATTTATTTTTAGACAGAGTTTCGCTCTTGATGCCCAGGCTGGAGTGCAGTGGCGCAATCTCGGCTCATTGCAACTTCCGCCTCCCGGGTTCAAGCTATTCTCCTGCCTCAGCTTCCCAAGCAGCTGGGACTACAGGCATGCGCCACCACGCCCAGCTAATTTTATATTTTTAGTGGAGACGGGGTTTCTCCATGTTGGTCAGGCAGGTCTCGAACTCCTGACCTCAGGTGATCTGCCAACCTCGGCCTCCCAAAGTGCTGGGGTTACAGGCATGAGCTACCGCACCTGGCCTTCTTCTTATTTTTTTTAAGACCAAGTCTCGTTCTGTTGCCCAGGCTGGAGTTCAGCGGTGCAATCTCAGCTCGCTGCAACCTCTGCCTCCTCGGTTCAAGCAATTCTCCTGCCTCAGCCTCCAGAGTAACTGATACTACAGTCACGCACCACCACATCCGGCTAATTTTTGTATTTTTAGTAGAGACGGGGTATCGCCATGTTGGCCAGGCTGGTCTTGAACTCCTGACCTCAGGTGATCCTCCCGCCTCAGGCTCCCAAAGTGCTGGGATTCCAGGCGTGAGCCACCGCATCCAGCTGGAACTTGTATTTTAAGGCTGCTCTCCTCACCTCCCATAAATGGGATCCCGAGGTTGGGAGTCTGAGAACCACAATTTGCAAATCAGGGCGCCAATTTCCAATAGCCACCCCGGGAGGCAGGTCTTGCAGCCCAAGTGGGACACAAAAATACAAAACCAGAAGCTGAATGGGAAAATCCCCGCTCCCTAAATTATAAAATCAAACTATGGCCTGGCATGCCCTAGGCCTTCCCGTTCAGGTCTGATGGATCCTTAGGAATAGCGCTTCCTGGGAGGGGGTCCTTTTAGCCCCTCTCTTCTCTCTTGGGCTCAGAGAGGTCCAGCAGCCTGAGGAGGTCACGCAGCACAGCGGATCCTGAAATGATGGAGGTGGGGAGAGAACCCTGGGGGAAAGGCAGGTGGCTTATCTCCAGAATTTATGTCCTCCCCTCCTCTTCCTCCTTCCAGTCTCTGGGATGGGGGTGGGGAGTCCCCCAGCAAGGTGGTCTACAGTGGGAGAAAAGGAGGCACCAGTTTCTACCTGCTGCTGCACTTGGGGTGCGGTTATGTTTATGGGGAGGGTCCAGAAGTTCCCCAGGAGCCAGTGGTTTGAACCTAAACAGGCAAATTCAAGTCCCAAAGCCTCCTTTTTCTCTTGTGTGAAATGCAAGCCACTGTTGGGACAAGTAAGGTGACAAGGTGGAGAAAGGTCCCAGGCAGTGCCCCGTACGGCAGAGACTCGGATCACAACAGTGATCACAATGACAAGGGCTCCGGGCCGCTAGGCAGGGCACTTGGCTGTGCCAGTTGGTTGCAAAGGCACCTTCTGGATTATCAAGGGTAACAGATTTGCCAGAAAAAGAAAACAGGATGATGAAAGCGCCAGCTGACACAGTCCCCAGTTGTGATGGGCCAGGCAAACTTCTGGGCGCCTCGGCAATGCCAACTCATGTGATTGGCTGCCGGGTGTGTGGACTCCATGCATAGTAATTCTTGGCATTCGGAGGAGGCTGGGGGTGCTGGTGGTTGGGGGGAGGCAGCCTGCGCTGCAGACCCTGCCCTTTCCTGGGTGGGCGCCCTGAGAGGCAGGAACGCTGCTGTGCAGAAAGATGCCACCAAGATGGGCCTGGGGTCCTAAGGGCCACGGGTTCTGTGGACCCAGACCCAGCCTTTGCCTTGCTGTGGGCGCTGGAGCTCCAGCCCCCATCAGCAGCACTGTCCTCCCCCATTAGCCCCGCTGGGTCTGGAATTCCTGACTGGGAAGGCGCTTGCACTCAAGAGCCCTGAAGCCCACGAAGGCCACGCGGCTTCCCACCTCCACCTCCTGGGGGATGCGGGTGGAGGGAGGGGGTTGTGGGCACTGAGGCAGGAGCAGGAGGGGCTGGCTCAAGGTCACAGAGCAGGGGGATGGAGGCGCATAGCTGGGCTGGAAGCCCACCCTGCTTGGCTACACTCCCGGGGTTTCCCGCCTGTGCCGGGCAGCCCACCCCCAGACACCCAGGCAGGGCCAATGTACCCCGGCCCTGGGTCCCTGAAACCCGGCTCCTGGCCGGACACGGAATGGTTGGTGGGGGCGGGGGTGTCCAAGCAAGCTCAGGGTCCGGAAAGCAGAGAGAGCCGCGACCCAGGGGTCTAGCAGGGGTCACGCCTGACCAAGGGTGGGGCGGGGGTCTGACCCAGGGCCTCCTGACCGGTGAGGGGTCTGATGGAGAGAGGGCCTGCTCTAGGGGGCCGAGGGCGCAGAGGCACAGTGCGGGGCCAGCTCAGGGGCGCCCCTTGACTCAGGAGGACCTCAGTGGTGGAGAGGAGGAGCCCACCCCGGGAAGGGGCGCGGAGGGAGGGGCTTGGCTGGGCAGCGGGGTGGAGGGCGAAGTGGGCAGCTGCGGGAGGGAGGAGGCCCTGCCCGAGGGGACCAATGCGGAGAGGGGCGGCGGGGTGGGCCTCGGGGGGGGGGGGGGGGGGGGGCGGGGGGCGGCCCAGGGGGGGCCGCGGGGGGGCCGGCCGGGCTGGCGGGATGGGACCGGGGGCGCCCGGCCAGGGGCCCTGGAGTCAGGCGGGGAAGGCCCCGGCCCCGAGGCCCGGGAGGGTGGGGCCGGGACAAAGGAGGGACGCGCGGCGGGGAGGACG
>NW_022303428.1:0-1290 GCF_002776525.5 Piliocolobus tephrosceles | reverse complement strand
GAAGTCAAATTGTCCCTGTTTGCAGATGACATGATTGTATATTTAGAAAACCCCATTGTCTCAGCCCAAAATCTCCTTAAGCCGATAAGCAACTTTAGCAAAGTCTCAGGATACAAAATTAATGTGCAAAAATCACAAGCATTCTTATACACCAGTAACAGACAAACAGAGAGCCAAATCATGAATGAACTTCCATTCACAATTGCTTCAGAGAGAATAAAATACCTAGAAATCCAACTTACAAGGGATGTGAAGGACCTCTTCAAGGAGAACTACAAACCACTGCTCAACGAAATAAAAGAGGACACAAACAGGGAAGAACATTCCTTGCTCATGGATAGGAAGAATCAGTATCGTGAAAATGGCCATACTGCCCAAAGTTATTTATAGATTAAATGCCATCCCCATCAAGCCACCAATGAGTTTCTTCACAGAATTAGAAAAAACGGCTTTAAAGTTCATATGGAACCAAAAAAGAGCCCACATTGCCAAGACAATCCTAAGTCAAAAGAACAAAGCTGGAGGCATCATGCTACCTGACTTCAAACTATACTACAAGGCTACAGTAACCAAAACAGCAGGGAACTGGTACCAAAACAGAGATATAGACCAATGGAACAGAACAGAGTCCTCAGAAATAATACCACACATCTACAGCCATCTGATCTTTGACAAACCTGAGAGAAACAAGAAATGGGGAAAGAATTCCCTACTTAATAAATGGTGCTGGGAAAATTGGCTAGCCATAAGTAGAAAGCTGAAACTGGCTCCTTTCCTTACTCCTTATACGAAAATTAATTCAAGATGGATTAGAGACTTAAATGTTAGACCTAATACCATAAAAACCCTAGAAGAAAACCTAGGTGGTACCATTCAGGACATAGGCATGGGCAAGGACTTCATGTCTAAAACACCAAAAGCAACGGCAGCAAAAGCCAAAATTGACAAATGGGATATGATTAAACTAAAGAGCTTCTGCACAGCAAAAGAAACTACCATCAGAGTGAACAGGCAACCTACAGAATGGGAGAAAATTTTTGCAATCTACTCATCTGACAAAGGGCTAATTTCCAGAATCTACAAAGAACTCAAACAAATATACAAGAAAAAAACAAACAACCCCATCCAAAAGTGGGGAAAGGATATGAACAGACATTTCTCAAAAGAAGACATTCATACAGCCAACAGACACATGAAAAAATGCTCATCATCACTGGCCATCAGAGAAATGCAAATCAAAACCACAATGAGATACCATCTCACACCAGTTAGAATGGCAATCATTAAAAA
>NW_022303427.1:454-1324 GCF_002776525.5 Piliocolobus tephrosceles | reverse complement strand
TTTTTGTATTTTTTGGTAGAGACAGGGTTTCACCATGTTGGCAAGGCCGATCTTGAATTGCTGACCTGAAGTGACCCTCCCACCTCAGCCTCCCAAAGTGCTGGGATTACAGGCATGAGCCACCGTGCCCAGCCAAGAAAAATACATTTTTAAAATTTCATGTAGCCTAAGTGTACAGGATTTATAAAGTCTATAGTAGTATACGATCATATCCTAGGACTTCACATTCACTCACCACTCACTCACTTCCAGTCCTGCAAGTTCCATTCAAGGTAACTTCCCTATATAGATGTACCATTTTTAATCTGTTATACCATATTTTTACCGTACCTTTTCTGTTGAAGTATGTTTAGATACACAAATACTTACCATTGTGCTACAACTGTCTACAGTACTTAGTACAGTAACATGTTATGCAGGTTATAGCCTAGGAACAATAAGCTATACCATATAGCCTAGTTGTGTAGCAGGCTACACCATCCAAGTTTGGGTAAGCACACTCTATGATGTTTGCACAACCACCAAATCACCTAACAACACATTTCTCAGAAACTATCCCCATTGTGAAGTGATCTATGACTGTACATTTAAGGGAATACAATGAAATAAGTGAGGTTGGCCAGGCACAGTGGCTCATGCCTGTAATCCCAGCACTTTGGGAGGCTGAGGCAGTTGGATCATGAGGTCAAGAGATTGAGACCATCCTGGCCAACATGGTGAAACCCTGTCTCTACTAAAAATACAAACATTAGCCAAGCATGGTGGCATGTGCCTGTAGTCCCAGCTACTCCGGAGGCTGAGGCAGGAGAATTGCTTGAACCTGGGAGGCAGAGGTTGCAGTGAGCTGAGATTGTGCCACTGCACTCCAGC
>NW_022303427.1:0-354 GCF_002776525.5 Piliocolobus tephrosceles | reverse complement strand
AGACTCCACCTCAAAAAAAAAAAAAAAAAAAAGAAAAGAAAAGAAATAGGTGAGGCTTTGGCCTAAAAACCCAGGGTTCTAGGAGGATCTATTCTTCTAAATAATTAAATAATCCTTGAGTGAGCCTGTAAACCACGTTAAACAACTTTGAAAGGACATGCCGTCATCCTCTTGTCTTGTTCACAAGTTTTGGATAATTTTTTTTTTTTTTTTGAGACAGAGTTTCACTCTTGTTGCCCAACCTGGAGTACAATAGCGCAATCTCGGCTCACCACAACCTCCACCTCCCAGGTTCAAGCAATTCTCTGGCCTCAGCCTCCTGAGTATCTGGGACTACAGGCACCCACCAGCACA
>NW_022303426.1:7862-8020 GCF_002776525.5 Piliocolobus tephrosceles | reverse complement strand
CAAACTCATCCTTTTTTATGGCTGCATAGTATTCCATGGTGTATATGTGCCACATTTTCTTAATCCAGTCTGTCACTGATGGACATTTGGGTTGATTCCAAGTCTTTGCTATTGTGAATAGTGCCGCAATAAACATACGTGTGCATGTGTCTTTGTAG
>NW_022303426.1:0-4862 GCF_002776525.5 Piliocolobus tephrosceles | reverse complement strand
GGCGCCCCTCCCCCAGCCTCGCTGCTGCCTTGCGGTTAGATTGCCGCAGACTGCTGTGTTAGCAAGGAGAGAGGCTCCGTGGGCGTGGGACCCTCCCGGCCAGGTGTGGGATACAATCTCCGGTGTGCCGGTGTTACAGCGCAGTATTGGGGTGGGAGTTACCCGATTTTCCAGGTGTTGTGTGTCTCAGTTCCCCTGGCTAGGAAAAGGGACTCCCTTCCCCCTCGCGCTTCCCAGGTGGGGCGATGCCTCGCCCTGCTTCAGCTCTCGCTGGTCGGGCTGCAGCAGCTGACCAGCACCGATTGTCCGGCACTCCCGAGTGAGATGACCCCAGTACCTCAGTTGAAAATGCAGAAATCGCCGGTCTTCTGTGTCGCTCGCGCTGGGAGTTGGAGACTGAAGCTGCTCCTATTCGGCCATCTTGCTCCGCCCCCGGTGACATTATTCTATATGCAGAATAATCAGTAGCCAGAAAACAAAACTAAATACTCAAGTTGTCACTGGAACTTTGTGAAGAATGACATTTTCTCTCTGAGTCTTCTTTCAATGTCTAAGAATTACTAGTTAATTAAGGGAAATTTAAGGGAAATCTTTAAAAAGCCTTTGGACCCTCAAAGTTTTGCTGGATGGCGCTTGACTTTCCTCATGTTCTCAGTTTGTTTTCTATAGCTTGCCATTGCTGTCTAATGTCAGAATTCTTTAGTTATTCCTTTTGTTGTTGTGTTTGGTTTGATTTAGTTTGATTTGGTTTTGGTTTTATTTGTCTCAAAGTACGATACTACAGACCTCTTTTCCCTTGGGTAGTCCACTACTCTACAGTATACAAAATAGATATTCATCATCTCCAAAATTTTAGTAAATTTTTTCGGTGACTAATTTGTCACTCACTGACCTAACCAATGAATATCTAAACATGATAGTAAAGAGCTGCTATTTTTGAAATAGTCCATTTAGAAAAGTAATAAACTTCATTTTATTCCATCTATTAGAAATATAAATATTCACATTTAATTTTTGTAGAGCATTTTTCTACAGCATTCCAATAAGCCATATATAATGGATGTGGTCTTCCCCATGAAAGAAAAAACAAGTGGTCTACTCTCTGGCAGTGCCTTTTTTCCCATCAGATCAAGGAAGTACATCCAGTGCAATAATATCACAACATCCACACATGAGGAAAGTCATCTAGTCCTTCTAGTCCACACTATCTGTGTGTCCCAAATAAATATAAATAAACTCATGTAGAAATCAATACTGAAAATAAGAAGAAAGAAAAATAAATTAGCAAACCAAAAACATTTTTGGTTTGTCTATTAAAAAAAAAAAAATTATTTGCATCTCTTCCTTTGAGAAATGTCTGTTCAGATCCTTTGCCCATTTTTAAATTTGGTTATTTGTTTTCTTGCTTTTCAGTTGTTTTAGTTCCTTATATATTTTAAATATTAGTCCCTCATCAGATGTATGGTTTGCAAATATTTTCTCCCATCTCATAGGTTGTCTCTTCACTTTATTATTTCCTGATTTTTGGTTTGATGCAATCCCGTTTGTCTGGTTTTGCTTTTGTTGCCTGTACTTTTGGAGTCCTATCTAAGAAATCATTGCCTGGAACAATGTTGTGAATTATTTTTCCTATTTTCTTCTAGTGACTTTATAGTTTAAAGTCTTACATGTAAGTCATTTATCCATTTTGAGCTATTTTTAAAATAGGATGTGAGATAAGTTCTAATTTAATTCTGCTGCTTGTGCATATCCAGTTTTCCCAGCACTATTTATTAAAAAAACTGTCCTTTCACCATTGTATTCTTAATATTTTTATCAAAAATCAATTGACTGAGAAAAGTTGGGTTTATTTGCGAGTTTTCCATCCTATTCCATTGGTTGATGTATCTGCTTTTCATGTCAGTGTCATGCTGTTTTGGGTCACAATAGCTTCATAATGCATTTTGAAATAAAGGTGTGTGATGTCTCCAGCTTTGTTATTTTTGCTCAAGATTGTTTTGGTTATTTCGGGAATTTTTTGGTTTCTTATGAATTTTAGGATTGTTTTTCATATTTCTGTGAAAATGGCATCAGAACTTTGATAGGAACTGTATTCAATCTGCAGATTATTTTGGGTAGTATGGATATTTTAACAAGATTAATTCTTCCAGTCTATGAACATGAGGTATCTTTTTATTTAATTGTGTCTTCTTCAGTTTCTTCCATGATATTATATAGTTTTCAGTATACAGATACTTCACCTTCTTGGCTAAATTGCAAATGGGGTTGTTTTCTGGATTTCTTTATTGAATAGTTTATCTTTAGAATATAGAAATGTTACAGATTTTTGTGTGTTGATTAATGATTGGCCAACAGCTATATAAAAAAATTTCAACATCTCTAAGCATTAGAGAAATGGAACTTAAAACCACAAGATATCACATCCTGCCTGTTAGAATGGCTACTATGAAAAAAAACGAATGATGACGTATTGGTGAGAATGTGGAGAAAAGGCAATCCTTGTACACTGTAGGTGGGAATGTAAATTAGTAGATCTATTTTGGAAAATAATATAAGATTTCTCAAAAAGCTTAAAATATAATTGCCATATAATCCAGTGCTTCTGGTCATATATCCAAAGGGATGTAATTAGTATGTTAAAGAATATCTGCACTTCCATGTTCATTTCAGCAGTTTTTACTTTAGCCAAGAAAAGGAAGCAATCTAAGTGTCCATCAATGGACGAATGGATAAAGAAAGTGTGAAAAAAATAGATGTATATAGATAATGGGGGAGGCTATGCATGCATGAGGGTAGGAAGTTATGGGATATCCCTATACCTTCCTCTCAATTTTGATCCTCACCTAAAATTGCTTTTTACAAAATAAGTCTAAAAAAACCTTACCATAAAAGTGAAACTTTTAATAGTATATAGTTTTTCCAAAGTGAGTATCTCATTTTATATTATAGCTGCTCTGTTTATTTATTTAAATAGATGCCTATGTAATAGAATTGAACTATTTGGGTTTTTTTTAGTTGTACTCACAGTTCTAATTTTATATACATATATAAATAAGTGTATATATATAAAATTATGTTATATAAAAATATATAAAATATATGTATACACAGAGAGAGAGAGAGATAATGGAATACTATGCATCCTTAATATAGAAGGAAATCCTGTCATTTGAGACAATATGAATGAAACTGGAGGATATTATGTTAAGTGAAAAAGGACAGACACAGAAAGGCAAATACCATATGTTCTCACTCATACATGGACTCTGTCAAAGTAGATCTCATAGAAAAAGAGAGTAAAAAGGTAGTTACCAGAGCCTGACAGTGGTAAGCGGAGGAGAGGGAAAGAGAAGATGCTGATCTAAGGGTACAAAGTTTCAGTTAGACTGGAGGAAGAAGTTTTAGTGATCTATTGCACTCCATGTTCACCACTGTTAATAATACTGTATTGTATATTTCAAAATTGCTAAAATTTATTTTTAATGTTTTCACCACAAAAAAAGAGAAATTGGGGAGGTGATGTATATGCTCATTAGCTCAATTTATCTTTTAAAAATATGTACATAGATCAAAACATCACACTACTCTCAAAATTATACATAATTATTATTTGTTAGTTTAAAATAAGTTTTAAAACCCCTGGCAAGTGAGTCTCTAATAAGCTTCCTTGGCAAACAGCATTTCATACATGTTGCCATCCATGTCCTGTGTAACTACTGGGAGAGAATTTTTGGAAGCTTGTGCCTGATTTCCTGAGACTTTCATTCACCTTTTACCTTTGCTGATTTTTCTTGGTATCCTTTTGCTATAATAAATTAGAGCTGTGAGTACAACTGAAAAAAAAAAATAATTCAATTCTATTATATAGGCATCTATTTGAATAAATAAACAGGGCAGCTATAATATAAAATGAGATGCTCACTTTGGAAATACTATATACTATTAAAAGTTTCACTTTTATTGTAAGGTTTCTTTTTTAGACTTATTTTTTAAAAAAACAACTTTAGGTTAAGAGCAAAGTTGAGAGGAAGGTACAGGAATATCCCATAACTTCCTAACCTCATGCATACATAGTGTCCCCCATTATCAATATCACCACAAAGGTGGTACATTTAAATGTTCTAACTGATGAACTTATATTGACACATCATTATCACCAAAAAGACTATAGTTTACGTCGTGGTTACTCTTGGTGTTGTACATTTTCTGGGTTTGGGCAAATGTATAATGACATGTAGTTATCATATAGAATAGTTTCACTGCCTTTGAAGTCCTCTGTGCTCTACCTATTCATCCGTCTCTTCTAATCATTGGCAACCACTGATCTTTTTATCGTCTCCATAGTTTTGCCCTTTTCAGAATATAATGTGGTTTGAATCACACAGTATGCAGCCTTTTCAGACAGGCTTCTTTCACTTAGTAATATGCTTTTAAGATTTCTTCATGGCTTAAGAGCTTATTTCCCTTTAGTGTTAAATATTATTCCATTGTCTGGATGTATGTGCTTATCCATTTACCTATTGAGGGTCATCTTGGAGACTTCAAAGTTCATGAATTATGAATAAAATGGCTACAAATATCCATGTGCAGGTTTTTCTGTGGACATAAGTTTTAAACTCCTTTGGGAAAATACCAAGGAGCATGCTTGCTAGACCAGATGGTGAGAGTATGTATAGTTTTGTAAGAAATCATCAAACCATCTCCTAAAGCGTCTGTACTGCTTTGCATTCCTTCCAGCCATTAATAAGGATTTCTGCTGCTCCACATTCTCACCAGAACTTGCTGGTGTTATGAATTTGGCCCATTTTAATAGGTTTGCAGTGGCATCTCATTGTTTTAATTTTCATTTACCTGATGGTATA
>NW_022303425.1:331-13641 GCF_002776525.5 Piliocolobus tephrosceles | reverse complement strand
GACCTTTCTCTCTGGCTGCCTGAAGATTTTTTCCTTCATTTCAACTTTGGTGAATCTGGCAATTATGTGTCTTGGAGTTACTCTTCTGGAGGAGTATCTTTGTGACGTTCTCTGTATTTCCTGAATTTGAATGTTGGCCTGTCCTGCTAGGTTGGGGAAGTTCTCCTGGATGATATCCTGAAGAGTGTTTTCCAATTTGGTTCCATTTTCCCCCTCACTTTCAGGCACCCCAATCAGACGTAGATTTGGTCTTTTGACATAATCCCATACTTCTTGCAGGCTTTGTTCATTTCTTTTTCTTCTTTTTTCTTTTGGTTTCTCTTCTCGCTTCATTTCATTCATTTGATCCTCCATCGCTGATACTCTTTCTTCCAGTTGATCGAGTCGGTTACTGAAGCTTGTGCATTTGTCACGTATTTCTCGTGTCATGGTTTTCATCTCTGTCATTTCGTTTATGACCTTCTCTGCATTAATTAGTCTAGCTGTCAATTCTTCCACTCTTTTTTCAAGATTTTTAGTTTCTTTGCGCTGGGTACGTAATTCCTCCTTTAGCTCTGAGAGGTTTGATGGACTGAAGCCTTCTTCTCTCATCTCATCAAAATCATTCTCTGACCAGCTTTGATCCATTGCTGGTGATGGGCTGTGCTCCTTTGCAGGAGGAGATGCGCTCTTATTTTTTGAATTTCCAGCTTTTCTACCCTGCTTTTTCCCCATCTTTGTGGTTTTATCTGTCTCTGGTCTTTGATGATGGTGACGTACTGATGGGGTTTTGGTATAGGTGTCCTTCCTGTTTGATAGTTTTCCTTCTGACAGTCAGGACCCTCAGCTATAGGTCTGTTGGAGATTGCTTGAGGTCCACTCCAGACCCTGTTTGCCTGGGTATCAGCAGCAGAGGTTGCAGAAGATAGAATATTGCTGAACAGCGAGTGCACCTGTCTGATTCTTGCTTTGGAAGCTTCCTCTCAGGGGTGTACTCCACCCTGTGAGGTGTGGGGTGTCAGACTGCCCCTAGTGGGGGATGTCTCCCATTTAGGCTACTCAGGGGTCAGGGACCCACTTGAGCAGGCAGACTGCCCCTTCTCAGATCTCAACCTCCGTGTTGGGAGATCCACTGCTCTCTGCAAAGCTGTCAGACAGAGTCGTTCGCATCTGCACAGGCTTCTCCTCCTTTAGGTGAGCCCTGTCCCCAGAGGCGGAGTCTACAGAGACAGGCAGGTTTCCTTGAGCTGCTGTGAGCTCCACCCAGTTCGAGCTTCCCAGCGGCTTTATTTACCTACTTAAGCCTCAGCGATGGCGGGCACCCCTCCCCCAGCCTCGCTGCTGCCTTGCAGTTAGATTGCCGCAGACTGCTGTGTTAGCAAGGAGGGAGGTTCCGTGGGCGTGGGACCCTCCTGGCCAGGTGTGGGATATAATCTCCAGTGTGCCGGTGTTACAGCACAGTATTGGGGTGGGAGTTACCCGATTTTCCAGGTGTTGTGTGTCTCAGTTCCCCTGGCTAGGAAAAGGGACTCCCTTCCCCCTCACGCTTCCCAGGTGAGGTGATGCCTCGCCCTGCTTCAGCTCTTGCTGGTCAGGCTGCAGCAGCTGACCCGCACGGATTGTCCGGCACTTCCGAGTGAGATGACCCCAGTACCTCAGTTGAAAATGCAGAAATCACCGGTGTTCTGTGTCGCTCACGCTGGGAGATGGAGACTGAAGCTGTTCCTATTCTTCGGCCATCTTGCTACGCCCAGAGCAGGTTTACTTCTTTATCAAACTTAGATGGACACTGATTAGCTCAGTGTTTTCCTTTTTTACATTTTGGACATATTTCATGCTCAGCAGTTTTATTTTTTCCCCTATCTGGTGGTCTGACTTGCTGATTTTTTCTACATTCATTTTTAGTATGACCATGCTTCCCACAGTTAAAACAAGCTCCAGGAGATGGAGTATTTCCTTTATCTACTCTCAGTCCTGCCATTGCCTGTGCCAACAAAATAGCTTTATGCAGATTACCTCCGATACTATCACAGGCCTTGATATAATTAACTAAATGTGCTTTCCCTCTGATAGGTTGCAAAGCAGCCTCTCAATCGGGATTAGCATTGTTGAAAGCTAATAACTACAGCACTATATCCTGGGCAGCCATATCTGCACTAACTTTTTTTAAGAGACTCCTGTAACTGAGCTGTAAAATCCACATATGTTTCTTTTGGTCCCTGTTTTATAACACTAAAGGAAGGCTATTGTTCTCCACATGAAGTGATTTTTTCCCAAGCTCTAATGCACACTCCTCTAAGCTGTTTTATGGCATCATCCTGCGTGACCACTTGTGCATCTAAACCAGCCCAGTTGCCAACCCCCAAAAGTTGGTCTGCAGTTATATTAATTTGAGACTGGGCCTGGACATTGCGAGCAGGCTGAGTGGAAGCTTCATCTGCCCACCAAGTTTTAAATTGTAAGAACTGGAGTTAGAAAATCTCAAAAGCTTCCCAGTCAGTAGGAATCATCTGACTGGAAACAGCAACATTCTTTAACAGTCCCATTAGCAAAAGAGAACCTGGTCCATACTGATTTATAGCTTGTTTAAATTCTTTGAGTAATTTAAAAGGAAAAGGCTCAAATACAGCTATAATATTTCCCTGTTGATCTGGGGGTCTGGGGAGGGGGGATGGTGGTGTATTCTGACAGGGAACTACCAAGCCTCTAAATCATCCTCTTGTCTAGCTTGCTGAATTCCTGCCTGAATAGAACTAAGTGCGGTCACTCAAGATGCTGCTTGAACAGTCACTGGGGTGACTACATTTCACCCCAGTGTCCTCTGGAAAGTGAAAGATTTGGAGAGTCTTTTTCTTCAAAATAATAATGAAGGAGTACAGGAGGGTAGGGATGAACCTCTCCCTCCTTTGCTACTTTAGCTTTAGCTGGCAAATAAACCTGTTCTGCAACCTCTTCTGTTACTTTGTTATACTCTCTTTCCTCCTCATCAGTGTGAAGAAGTTCCAAAGTGGAATGAAGCACAGCCCACACTTGTCCCATTGTTACCCAGATGCTTCCAAGCTCCCCTTCTTACTCACCATGGGGATTGCTTTAAGAGTATTCAGGTTTCCTCTAGCTTAGTTCCACATTCAACCATTGTTCCAGGGACCCTTCAACCTGGATTTGAGCCCCTACAATGGACACCACTTGCCAAGACCAGCTCAGTCGGGGAGACCCTAACCCAGCGGCGCTAGAGGAATTAAAGACACACAAAGAGAAATATAGAGGTGTGAAGTGGGAAATCAGGGATCTCACAGCCTTCAGAACTGAGAGCCTCAAATGGAGATTTACCCATGTATTTATTAACAGCAAACCAGTCATTAGCATTGTTTCCATAGATATTAGATTAACTAAAATTATCCCTTATGGGAAATGAAGGGATGGGCTGAAATAAAGGGATGGGTTGGGCTAGTTATCTGCAACAGGAGCATGTCCTTAAGACAGAGATCACTCACGCTGTTGTTTGTGGTTTAAGAATGCCTTTAAGTGGTTTTCCACCCTGGGTGGGCCAGGTGTTCCTTGCCCTTATTCTGGTAAACCCACAACCTTCCAGCATGGGCATTATGGCCATCATGAACATGTCACAGTGCTGCAGAGATTTTGTTCATGGCAAATTTTGGGCAGTTTATGGCCAGATTTTGGGTGGCCTCTTCCCAACAAATAATCTCTAAACATAAGAATTTGACTAGCATTAACCACTCCATTTCTCCAATACACTGATACTTCTCCCTTTTTCTTAGCATAACACAAAACAGACACATGACTACACACCATCTGCTCTCCAGTGCAGAACAGAGTAACAAAGGCATAAAACAAGCTTCAGAAAACATAGTCAACCATGTTCACCACATCTATATCCAGCACTGCTTAAAAAATGCAGAATCAATGAGAAACTGAGAAGATGAGTGACTACCCTGTTTTCAGCACTTATTGTCACAAGATGACCAAACATACACACACACTCTCTCATTCTAAGGCAGAGCATCCACTTTCCTGAGGAAAGAGTAATTTGACAGCATATATCTCAATCTCACATTATTAACAAGATGACACTGGCTTTGGGCATGCAAAGAATAGGCATATTATAGACACCCTTAAGACACATCTCATGGCCTGACTTACCTGATACAATTTTTAATTTCTCTGAAGTAAACTCAAATTTCAAACATGTATTTCTTTATTAACTTATTTCATTAATTTCCTCAGGGACTTCACAGAAAATATATTCAATTTTCATTCACTGAATCTTACCACAATAGATAGTCTAACATAACCAGAAGACAACCATATGTAAGACATGTCCATACCCCAAATCATAGAAAACTTAACACACAGGGACCTTGAGGAAGCAACACTATAGCAGTGCAAATACATGAATATTTAAGAAAACATCACCCAACACATAGCATGTTTGGTCACCACTATCCAGCACTCTCCAAAATAAGTAGCTATAAATAGCTTATTCAAAAGTTGAGTTATATATACCTGTCACCACAGATTGGTTCTGAACATACTGTTAATTCCAATTCTGGATATTCACAACAAGGTATCTGGTAAGATATATTTATAAATAACTTGTTATTAGACTTCTAAATGCACACATATACTTGAGTCACAGTGAGGTGAAAAAACTGAGTTATTTGTAGAATACCTTAAGATTTAAATTTCCAAAAAATGTACTTAAGGTTAGTTTACAAGTATTCCACCCCGCATCTCTTCACCAAGCTATTTCTCTTTTTTCTTTTTTTATTATACTTTAAGTTCTAGGGTACGTGTGCACAACGTGCAGGTTTGTTACATATGTATACTTGTGCCATGTTGGTGTGCTGCACCCATCAACTCGTCTTTTACATCAGGTATAACTCCCAATTCCATCTCTCCCTCTTTCCCCCTCCCCATAATAGGCCCCAGTGTGTGATGTTACCCTTCCCATGTCCAAGTGATCTCATTGTTCAGTTCCCACTTATGAGTGAGAACATGTGGTGTTTGGTTTTCTGTTCTTGTGATAATTTGCTGAGAATGATGGTTTCCAGCTGCATCCATGTCCCTACAAAGGACACGAACTCATCCTTTTTTATGGCTGCATAGTAGTTCATGGTGTATATGTGCCACATTTTCTTAATCCAGTCTGTCACTGATGGACATTTGGGTTGATTCCAAATCTTTGCTATTGTGAATAGTGTCACAATGAGCATACGTGTGCATGTGTCTCTATAGCAGCATGATTTATAATCCTTTGGGTATATACCCAGTAATGGGATGGTTGGGTCATATGCTATTTCTAGTTCTAGATCCTTGGGGAATCGCCATACTGTTTTCCACAATGGTTGAACCAGTTTACAATCCCAACAGTGTAAAAGTGTTCCTAATTCTCCACATCCTCTCTAGAACCTGTTGTTTCCTGACTTTTTAATGATTGCCATTCTAACTGGTGTGAGATGGTATCTCACTGTGGTTTTAATTTGCATTTCTCTGATGGCCAGTGATGATGAGCATTTTTTCATGTGCCTGTTGGCTGTATGCATGTCTTCTTTTGAGAAATGTCTATTCATATCCTTTGCCCACTTTTTGATGGGGTTGTTTGTTTTTTTCTTGTAAATTTGTTTGAATTCTTTGTAGGTTCTGGATATTAGCCCTTTGTCAGATGAGTAGATTGCAAAAATTTTCTCCCATTCTGTAGGTTGCCTGTTCACTCTGATGGTAGTTTCTTTTGCTGTGCAGAAGCTCTTTAGTTTAATTAGATCCCATTTGTCAATTATGGCTTTTGTTGCTGTTGCTTTTGGTGTTTTAGACATGAAGTCCTTGCCCATACCTATGTCCTGAATGGTATTACCTAAGTTTTCCTCTAGGGTTTTTATGGTATTAGGTCTAACATTTAAGTCTCTAATTCATCTTGAATTAATTTTCATATAAGGAGTAAGGGAAGGATCCAGTTTCAGCTTTCTACTTATGGCTAGCCAATTTTCCCTGCACCATTTATTAAATACGGAATCCTTTCCCCATGTCTTGTTTCTCTCAGGTTTGTCAAATATCAGATGGCTGTAGATGTGTGGTATTATTTCTGAGGACTCTGTTCTGTTCCATTGGTCTATATCTCTGTTTTGGTACCAGTACCATGCTGTTTTGGTTACTGTAGCCTTGTAGTATAGTTTGAAGTCAGGTAGCGTGATGCCTCCAACTTTGTTCTTTTGGCTTAGAATTGTCTTGGCAATGCGGGGTCATTTTTGGTTCCATATGAACTTTAAAGCAGTTTTTTCCAATTCTGTGAATAAACTCATTGGTAGCTTGATGGGGATGGCATTGAATCTATAAATAACCTTGGGCAGTATGGCCATTTTCACAATATTGATTCTTCCTATCCATGAGCATGGTATGTTCTTCCTTTTGTTTGTGTCCTCTTTGATTTCACTGAGCAGTGGTTTGTAGTTCTCCTTGAAGAGGTCCTTTACATCCCTTGTAAGTTGGATTCCTAGTTATTTTATTCTCTTTGAAGCAATTGTGAATGGGAGTTCATTCATGATTTGGCTCTGTTTGTCTGTTACTGGTGTATAAGAATGCTTGTGATTTTTTCACATTGGTTTTGTATCCTGAGACTTTGCTGAAGTTGCGTATCAGCTTAAGGAGATTTTGGGCTGAGATGGTGGGGTTTTCTAAACATACAATCATGTCATCTGCAAACAGGGACAATTTGACTTCTTCTTTTCCTAACTGAATACCCTTGATTTCTTTCTCTTGCCTGATTGCCCTAGCCAGAACTTCCAACACTATGTTGAATAGGAGTGGTGAGAGAGGGCATCCCTGTCTTTTGCCAGTTTTCAAAGGGAATACTTCCAGTTTTTGCCTATTCAGTATGATATTGGCTGTGGGTTTGTCATAAATCGCTCTTATTATTTTGAGATACATTCCATCGATACCACATTTATTGAGAGTTTTTAGCATGAAGGGCTGTTGAATTTTGTCAAAGGCCTTTTCTGCATCTATTGAGATAATCATGTGGTTTTTGTCTTTGGTTCTGTTTATATGCTGGATTACGTTTATTGATTTGCGAATGTCGAACCAGCCTTGCATCCCAGGGATGAAGCCCACTTGATCATGACTTTTTGATGTGCTGCTGGATTCCATTTGCCAGTATTTTATTGAGGATTTTTGCATCGATGTTCACCAGTGATATTGTTCTAAAATTCTCTTTTTTGTTGTGTCTCTGCCAGGCTTTGGTATCAGGATGATGTTGGCCTCATAAAATGAGTTAGGGAGGATTCCCTCTTTTTCTACTTATTGAAATAGTTTCAGAAGGAATGGTACCAGCTCCTCCTTGCACCTCCGGTAGAATTCGACTGGGAATCCATCTGGTCCTGGACATTTTTGGTTGGTAGGCTATTAAATATCCCCTCAATTTCAGAGCCTGCTATTGGTCTATTCAGGGATTCAAGTTCTTTCTGGTTTAGTCTTGGAAGAGTGTAAGTGTACAGGAAATTTTCCATTTCTTCTAGGTTTTCTAGTTGATTTGCGTAGAGGTGTTTATAGTATTCTCTGGTGGTAGTTTGTATTTCTGTGGGGTTGGTGGTGATAACCCCTTTGTCATTTTTTATTGCATCTATTTGATTCTTCTCTCTTTTCTTCTTTATTAATCTTGCTAATGGTCTATCAATTTTGTTGATCTTTTCAAAAAACCAGCTCCTGCATTCATTGATTTTTTGGAGGGTGTTTTGTAATTCTGTCTCCTTCAGTTCTGCTCTGATCTTAGTTATTTCTTGCCTTCTGCTAGCTTTTGAATGTGTTTGCTCTTGCTTCTCTAGTTCTTGTGTAATTCTAATTCTTTAGTAATTGTGATGTTAGGGTGTCAATTTTAGATCTTTCCAGCTTTCTCTTGTGGGCATTTGGTGCTATAAATTTTCCTCTACACACTGCTTTAAATGTGTCCCAGAGATTCTGGTATGTTGTATCTTTGTTCTCATTGGTTTCAAAGAACATCTTTATTTCTGCCTTCATTTCGTTATGTAGCCAGTAGTCATTCAGGAGCAGGTTGTTCAGTTTCCATGTAGTTGAGCGGTTTTGATTGATTTTCTTAGTCCTGAGTTCTAGTTTGTTTGCACTGTGGTCTGACAGACAGTTTGTTATAATTTCTGTTTTTTTTTTTTACATTTGCTGAGGAGTGCTATACTTCCAACTATGTGGTCAATTTTGGAATAAGTGCGATGTGGTGCTGAGAAATATGTATATTTTGTTGATTTGGGGTGGAGAGTTCTGTAGATGTCTATTAGGTCTGCTTGGTGCAGAGATGAGTTCAATTCCTGAATATCCTTGTTAACTTTCTCTCTCATTGATCTGCTTATGTTGACAGTGGAGTGTTGAAGTCTCCCATTATATTTGTCCGGGAGTCTAAGTCTCTTTGTAAGTCTCTAAGGACTTGCTTTATGAATCTGGGTGCTCCTGTATTGGGCGCATATATATTTAGGATAGTTAGCTCTTCCTGATGAATTGATCCCTTTACCATTATGTAATGGCCTTCTTTGTCTCTTTTGATCTTGGATGGTTTAAAGTCTGTTTTATCAGAGACTAGGATTGCAACCCCTGCTTTTTTTTGTTCTCCATTTGCTTGGTAGATCTTACTCCATCCCTTTATTTTGAGCCTATGTATGTCTCTGCATGTGAGATGGGTCTCCTGAATACAGCAAGCTGATGGGTCTTGACTCTTTATCCAGTTTGCCAGTCTGTGTCTTTTAGTTGGGCCATTTAGTCCATTTACATTTAAGGTTAATATTGTTATGTGTGAACTTGATCCTGTCATTTTGATATTAGCTGGTTATTTTGCTCGTTAGTTGATGCAGTTTCTTCCTAGGCTCGATGGTCTTTACATTTTGGCATGTTTTTGCAATGGCTGGTACTGGTTGTTCCTTTCCATGTTTAGTGATTCCTTCAGGATCTCTTGTAGGGCTGGCCTGGTGGTGACAAAATCTGTAAGCATTTGCTTGTCTGTAAAGGATTTTATTTCTCCTTCACTGATGAAAGTTAGTTTGGCTGGATATGAAATTCTCGGTTGAAATTCTTTTCTTTAAGAATGTTGAATATTGACCCTCACTCTCTTCTGGCTTGTAGAATTTCTGCTGAGAGATCTGCTTTTAGTCTGATCAGCTTCCCTTTGTGGGTAACCCAACCTTTCTCTCTGGCTGCCCTAAGCATTTTTTCCTTCATTTCAACTTTGGTGAGTCTGACAATTATGTGTCTTGGAGTTGCTCTTCTCGAGGAATATCTTTGTGACGTTCTTTGTATTTCCTGAATTTAAATGTTGGCCTGCCTTACTGGGTTGGGGAAGTTCTTCTGGATGATATCCTGAAGATTGTTTTCCAACTTGGTTCCATTTTCCCCCTCACATTCAGGCACACCAATCAGATGTAGATTTGGCCTTTTCACATAATTCCATATTTCTTGGAGGCTTTGTTCATTTCTTTTTCCTTTTTTTCTCTAGACTTCTCTTCTTGCTTCTTTTCAGTCATTTGATCTTCAATCATTGATACTCTTTCATCCAGTTGATTGAGTCAGTTACTGAAGCTTGTGCATTTGTCACGCATTTCTCGTGTCATAGTTTTCATCTCTGTCATTTTGTTTGTGGCCTTCTCTGCATTGATTATTCTAGTTATCCATTCTTCCATTCTTTTTTCAAGATGTTTAGTATCTTTGCACTGGGTGCGTAGTTCCTCCTTTAGCTCAGAGAAGTTTGATCGGCTGAAGCCTTCTTCTCTCAACTCGTCAAAGTCATTCTCCATCCAGCTTTGATCCGTTGCTGGTGATGAGCTGCATTCCTTTGGAGGGGGAGATGCCCTCTGATTTTTTGAATTTTTTAAATTTCCAGCTTTTCTGCCCTGCTTTTTCCCCATCTTTGTGGTTTTATCTGCCTTTGGTCTTTGATACTGGTGATGTACTGATGGGGTTTTGGTGTGGATGTCCTTTCTGTTTGTTAGTTTTCCTTCTAACAGTCAGGACCCCCAGCTGTAGGTCTGTTGGAGATTGCTTGAGATCCATTCCAGACCCTATTTGCCTGGGTATCAGCTGTGGAGGCTGCAGAAGATAGAATATTGCTGAACAGCAAGTGCTGCTGTCTGATTCTTGCTCTGGAAGCTTCGTCTCAGGGGTGTACCCTGCCGTGTGATGTGTGAAGTGTCGGTCAGCACCTAGTGGGGGATGTCCCCCAGTTAGGTTTCTCAGGAGTCAGAGACCCACTTGAGCAGGCAGACTGTCTGTTCTCAGATCTCAACCTACATGCTGGGAGATCCACTGCTCTCTTCAAAGCTGTCAGACAGGGCCATTAACATCTGCAGAGGTTTCTGCTTCATTTTTTTTTTTTGCTATGCCCTGTCCCCAGAGGTGGAGTCTACAGAGACAGGCAGGCCTCCTTGAGCTGTGGTGGGCTCCACCCAGTTCAGCTTCCAGGAGGCTTTGTTTACCTACTTAAGTCTCAGCAATGGCGGGCACCCCTCCCCCAGCCTCGCTGCTGGCTTGTAGTTAGATCTCAGACTGCTGTGCTAGCAATGAGGGAGGCTCTGCGGGCGTGGGACCCTCCCAGCCACGTGTGCCATTTGCTAATCTCCTGCTGTGCCATTTGCTAAGACCCTTGGTAAAGCACAGTATTAGGGTGGGAGTTACCCGATTTTCCAGGCATTGTGTGTCTCAGTTTCTAAAGGGATTCCCCTCCCCCTTGTGCTTCCCAGGTGAGGCAATGCCTTGCCCTGCTTCAGCTCTTGCTGGTTGGGCTGCACCAGCTGACCAGCACCAATTATCCAGTGCTCCCCAGTGAGATGAACCCGGTACCTCAGTTGAAAATTCAGAAATCACCCATCTTCTGTGTCGCTCACGCTGGGAGCTGGAGGCTGGAGTTGTTCCTGTTTGGCCATCTTGCTCGCACCCCCCACCAAGCTATTTCAATTTTAAAAAGTGAGGAGTAGGGGGGGCTTTTTAAAGTTTTATTTCTTTCCATTCAGTTTATCTTATCCCATACAACAATGGAATAAAGTGTGGTGTCTGTCCTAATGATATTTATGGTGTGGTGACACAGAAAATCTATGCTTCCAAGCAAGAGATGAAAAATTATGATCTCCCCAAAACAGAGAAACCAGTGCTACCTGGAACCCAAAGAGATGTTCAGGTTACATCTGTCAGAATTGATACTGTACAAGAGAACCATCTTTGGAGAACAGTGTGGCTCACCTGAGATTTTGGTGACCCATATGGATGATATCAGAGACAGGTGTTACACAAAATGAGCATCCCAATAAGATTTTCATGTGAGATTGTCTTAGAAGATGGTGGCCCAGCTCACACAGAGGAAGATGACTGTGCAGCCAAATGAAACAGGTATTTTTTTCTCAGGAGCAGAAATCTCAAAGTAGGAGATGGCCACTGACTGAGCAGTCGAAGCATGCCCTGATGGAACTCTCTGGGGGTCAGACTGCACACTGTCTCCCTGAGTTGCATAAAACACAGAACAGCATGCTGCATTATAGCTTCTAGTGTGCACCAACTCAGCAGAAAACACATCACTGTCTATTTTGTTTCAAAAATACTTTGCTATGAAAAAAAGTGAATGTAGTAGAAACCCAAGAACTACCTAGGGGTATGGAGTAAGTCTGTCATCAGTAGTATTTAAATGCTGACTAGACACATACTCTATGGAAATAAGTTTCACTCTTTGTGAAAGGAGTAAAATAAATCTTTTTCTTGGTCACTGTATTATCTAGTGAAGATCCAGCATACAGTAGATAAACAGCAACTTCTGTTTACTAAATAAACTTTATTTTCACAGATTACTGGTGAAGCAAAATATTGATACATCTCTAAGACGTGAAGGGTGTCACAAGACCACTCATGTTCTTTATGGGGTTTCAATTATGAAATGAGTTGAAAAATCTGACTACAAAAGGAGTTTTAATCCTTCTAAGTAGCATCAGAACTGTTCTGATGTGCTTCAGCCATCGTGACGGTGCTAGCTTTGTTCCTACCCAAAGTCTCTTCTCATGAATCCTATGCTTACAGGTCAAATAGATGAAGCATCCCTAGAGCAAACACAAACTTCAACACTCTTAACATGTAGGTGTACATTTCATCTGAAAACCATTCAAAAGCTCAGGTTATCTACAAGAAATCTTTGCCTGTTAGTATCAATAAAAGAAAAGAAGGAAAAGAACAAGAGAAAGGCATTTAATTATTTTCTTTTTTAAAATTTTTTTCTTTTTCTCTTTTCTTTTTTATTATACTTTAAGTTCTAGGGTACATGTGCATAACGTGCAGGTTTGTTACATATGTATACTTGTGCCATGTTGGTGTGCTGCACACATCAATTTGTCAGCACCCATCAATTCATCATTTATATCAGGTATAACTCCCCAATGCAATCCCTCCCCCCTCCCCATGATAGGCCCCAGTGTGTGATGTTCCCCTTCCTGAGTCCAAGTGAACTCATTGTTCAGTTCCCACCTATGAGTGAGAACATGCGGTGTTTGGTTTTCTCTTCTTGTGATAGTTTGCTAAGAATGATGGTTTCCAGCTGCATCCGTGTCCCTACAAAGGACGCAAACTCATCCTTTTTATGGCTGCATAGTATTCCATGGTGTATATGTGCCACATTTTCTTAATCCAGTCTGTCACTGATGGACATTTGGGTTGATTCCAAGTCTTTGCTATTGTGAATAGTGCCGCAATAAACATACGTGTGCATGTGTCTTTGTAGTAGCATAATTTATAATCCTTTGGATATATACCCAGTAGTGGGATGGCTGGGTCATATGGTGCATCTAGTTCTAGATCCTTGAGGAATCGCCACGCTGTTTTCCATAATGGTGAACTAGTTTACAATCCCACCAACAGTGTAAAAGTGTTCCTATTTCTCCACATCCTCTCCAACACCTGTTGTTTCCTGACTTTTGAATGATTGCCATTCTAACTGGTGTGAGGTGGTATCTCATTGTGGTTTTGATTTGCATTTCTCTGATGGCGAGTGATGCTGAGCATTTTTTCATGTGTCTGTTGGCTGTATGAATGTCTTCTTTTGAGAAATGTCTGTTCATATCCTTTCCCCACTTTTGGATGGGGTTGTTTGTTTTTTTGTTGTATATTTGTTTGAGTTCTTTGTAGATTCTGGAAATTAGCCCTTTGTCAGATGAGTAGATTGCAAAAATGTTCTCCCATTCTGTAGGTTGCCTGTTCACTCTGATGGTAGTTTCTTTTGCTGTGCAGAAGCTCTTTAGTTTAATGAGATCCCATTTGTCAATTTTGGCTTTTGCTGCCATTGCTTTTGGTGT
>NW_022303425.1:0-231 GCF_002776525.5 Piliocolobus tephrosceles | reverse complement strand
AATAGGGAATCCTTTCCCCATTTCTTGTTTTTCTCAGGTTTGTCAAATATCAGATGGTTGTAGATGTGTGGCATTATTTCTGAAGGCTCCGTTCTGTTCCATTGGTCTATATCTCTGTTTTGGTACCAGTACCATGCTGTTTTGGTTACTGTAGCCTTGTAGTATAGTTTGAAGTCAGGTAGCATGACGCCTCCGGCTTTGTCCTTTTGACTTAGGATTGTCTTGGCAATA
>NW_022303424.1:1061-3524 GCF_002776525.5 Piliocolobus tephrosceles | reverse complement strand
AGACCATCGAGGCTAGGAAGAAACTGCATCAACTAATGAGCAAAATAGCCAGTTAATATCATAATGACAGGATCAAGTTCACACATAACAATATTAACCTTAAATGTTAATGGACTAAATGCTCCAAGTAAAAGACACAGACTGGCAAACTGGATGAAGAGTCAAGACCCATCAGCCTGCTGTATTCAAAAGACCCATCTCACATACAGAGACATACATAGGCTCAAAATAAAGGGATGGAGGAAGATCTACCAAGCAAATGGAGAACAAAAAGAAGCAGGGGTTGCAATCCTAGTCTCTGATAAAACAGACTTTAAACCATCAAAGATCAAAAGAGACAAAGAAGGCCATTACATAATGGTAAAGGGATCAATTCAACAGGAAGAGCTAACTATCCTAAATATATATGCACCCAATACAGGAGCACCCAGATTCATAAAGCAAGTCCTTAGAGACTTACAAAGAGACTTAGACTCCCATGCAATAATAATGGGAGACTTCAACACTCCACTGTCAACATTAGATGGATCAATGAGACAGAAAGTTAACAAGGATATCCAGGAATTCAACTCATCTCTGCACCAAGTGGACCTAATAGACATCTATAGAACTCTCCACCCCAAGTCAACAGAATATACATTCTTCTCAGCACCACATCTCACTTATTCCAAAATTGACCACATAATTGGAAGTAAAGCACTCCTCAGCAAATGTAAAAGAACAGAAATTATAACAAACTGTCTCTCAGATCATAGTGCAATCAAACTAGAACTCAGGACTAAGAAACTCAATCAAAACCGCTCAACTACATGGAAACTGAACAACCTGCTCCTGAATGACTACTGGGTACATAACGAAATGAAGGCAGAAATAAAGATGTTCTTTGAAACCAATGAGAACAAAGACACAACATACCGGAATCTCGGGGACACAGTTAAAGCAGTGTGTAGAGGGAAATTTATAGCACTAAATGCCCACAAGAGAAAGCTGGAAAGATCTAAAATGGACACTCTAACATCACAATTAAAAGAACTAGAGAGGCAAGAGCAAACACATTCATAAGCTAGCAGAAGGCAAGAAATAACTAAGATCAGAGCAGAACTGAAGGAGATAGAGACATAAAAAGCCCTCCAAAAAATCAATGAATCCAGGAGTTGGTTTTTTGAAAAGATCAACAAAATTGACAGACCGCTAGCAAGACTAATAAAGAAGACAAGAGAGAAGAATCAAATAGACGCAATAAAAAATGATAAAGGGGATATCACCACCGACCCCACAGAAATACAAACTACCATCAGAGAATACCATAAACACCTCTATGCAAATCAACTAGAAAATCTAGAAGAAATGGATAATATCCTGGACACTTAAACTCTCCCAAGACTAAACCAGGAAGAAATTGAATCCCTGAATAGACCAATAGCAGGCTCTGAAATTCAGGCAATAATTAATAGCCTACCCACCAAAAAAAGCCCAGGACCAGATGGATTCACAGCTGAATTCTACCAGAGGTACAAGGAGGAGCTGGTACCATTCCTTCTGAAACTATTCCAATCAATAGAAAAAGAGGAAATCCTCCCTAACTCATTTTATGAGGCCAACATCATCCTGATACCAAAGCCTGGCAGAGACACAACAAAAAAAGAGAATTTTAGACCAATATCCCTGATGAACATCGATGCAAAAATCCTCAATAAAATACTGGCAAACCGGATTCAGCAGCACATCAAAAAGCTTATCCACCATGATCAAGTGGCTTCATCCCTGGGATGCAAGGCTGGTTCAACATTCGCAAATCAATAAACGTAATCCAGCATACAAACAGAACCAAAGACAAGAACCACATGATTATCACAATAGATGCAGAAAAGGCCTTTGGCAAAATTCAACAGCCCTTCATGCTAAAAACGCTCAATAAATTCGGTATTGATGGAACATACCTCAAAATAATGAGTGCTATTTATGACAAACCCACAGCCAATATCATACTGAATGGGCAAAAACTGGAAAAATTCCCTTTGAAAACTGGCACAAGACAGGGATGCCCTCTCTCACCACTCATATTCAACATAGTGTTGGAAGTTCTGGCTAGGGCTATCAGGCAAGAGAAAGAAATCAAGGGTATTCAGTTAGGAAAAGAAGAAGTCAAAGAGTCCCTGTTTGCAGATGACATGATTGTATATTTAGAAAACCCCATCGTCTCAGCCCAAAATCTTCTTAAGCTGAGAAGCAACTTCAGCAAAGTCTCAGGATACAAAATTAATGTGCAAAAATCACAAGCATTCTTATACATCAGTAACAGACAGAGAGCCAAATCATGAATGAACTTCCATTCACAATTGCTTCAAAGAGAATAAAATACCTAGGAATCCAACTTACAAGGGATGTAAACGACCTCTTCAAGGAGAACTACAAACCACTGCTCAGTGAAATAAAAGAGGACACAAACAAATGGAAGAACAT
>NW_022303424.1:0-961 GCF_002776525.5 Piliocolobus tephrosceles | reverse complement strand
TGAACTTCCATTCACAATTGCTTCAAAGAGAATAAAATACCTAGGAATCCAACTTACAAGGGATGTAAACGACCTCTTCAAGGAGAACTACAAACCACTGCTCAGTGAAATCAAAGAGGACACAAACAAATGGAAGAACATACCATGCTCATGGATAGGAAGAATCAATATCGTGAAAATGGCCATACTGCCCAAGGTTATTTATAGATTCAATGCCATCCCCATCAAGCTACCAATGAGTTTCTTCACCGAATTGGAAAAAACGGCTTTAAAGTTCATATGAAACCAAAAAAGAGCCCGCATTGCCAAGACAATCGAAAGCCAAAAGAACAAAGCTGGAGGCGTCACGCTAACTGACTTCAAACTATACTACAAAGCTACAGTAACCAAAACAGCATGGTACTGGTACCAAAACAGAGATATAGACCAATGGAACAGAACAGAGTCCTCAGAAATAATGCCACACATCTACAGCCATCTGATCTTTGACAAACCTGAGAGAAACAAGAAATGGGGAAAGGACTCCCTATTTAATAAATGGTGCTGGGAAAATTGGCTAGCCATAAGTAGAAAGCTGAAACTGGATCCTTTCCTTACTCCTATATGAAAATTAATCCAAGATGAATTAGAGACTTAACTGTTAGACCTAATACCATAAAAACCCTAGAAGAAAACCTAGGGAATACCATTCAGGACATAGGCATGGGCAAGGACTTCATGTCTAAAACACCAAAAGCAACGGCAGCAAAAACCAAAATTGACAAATGGGATCTAATTAAACTAAAGAGCTTCTGCACAGCAAAAGAAACTACCATCAGAGTGAACAGGCAACCTACAGAATGGGAGAAAATTTTTGCAATCTACTCATCTGACAAAGGGCTAATATCCAGAACCTACAAAGAACTCAAAGAAATTTACAAGAAAAAAACAAACAACCCCATCCAAAAGTGGGGAAAGGATA
>NW_022303423.1:0-1344 GCF_002776525.5 Piliocolobus tephrosceles | reverse complement strand
TCATCACACAGAGTTCCTCCCTTCCCTTCTTGGAACAGTTTGCTAACACTGTTGCCATGGATTCTGCAACGTGATATTTGGGAGCTCATTGAGTGTTTTGGTGAGAAAGGATATATCCTCTGAGAGAAACTGGAAAGAAGCATTCAGAGAAACTACATTGCGATGTGTGAATGCAACTCACAAAATTACACATTTCTCTTCAGTCACCAGTTTGCTAACACAGTTTTCTGCAAATCTGCAATGGATATTTCTCAGTGCAAGTAAGCTTATGGTGACAAAGGACATCTCCTCAGATGAAAACTAGAAAGAAGCTTCCTTAGAAACTTCTTCTTGACATGTGAATTCATCTCACAGAGTTACACTTATATTTCATGAAGCAGGCCATTAAAACTGTCCTTGAAGAAACTAATAAAGGTTACTTTGGATCGCATGGAGGCCTGCGCTGGCAAAGTAAACATCATCAGTTAAAAACGAGAGAGAAGCTTTTTGAGAAATTCCTTTGTGGTCTGTGAATTCATCTCACAGAGTTACAACTTATTCCTCAGGAAGCAGTTTGCTAAAATTCTTTTCGTGGAATCTGTAAAGTGATATTTGAGAGATAATACGGGACCACTGTGAAAAAGGAAGTATCTTCACATTACAAGAAGAGAGTAGCTTTCTGAGAGATTGCTTTCTGATGTGTGACTTCCTCGCATGGCGTTCCACCCTTACATTCTTGTAACCGTTTGCTAACACTGTTGCCGTGGATTCTGCAATGTGATATTTGGGAGCTCATTGTGGGCTATGGTGAGAAAGGATATATCCTCTGACAGCAACTGGAAAGAATCCTTCTGAGAAACTGCATTGTGATGTGTGAATGGAACTCACAGATTTACAAGTTTCTCTTCAGTCATCAGTTTGCTAACACAGTTTTCTGGAAATCTGCAATGGGATATTTCTGAGCGTAATGAAGCTTATGGTGACAAAGGAAATTTCCTCAGGTGAAATCTAGAAAGAATATTCATTAGAAACTTCTCTGTGAAGTGTGAATTCATCTCACAGAGTTACACTTACATTTCATGGAGCAGGACATTAACACTGTCTTTGAAGAAACTAAGAAAGGTCACTTTGGATCGCATGTAGGCCTGCACTGGTAAAGGAAATATCATCAGTTAAAAACCGAGAGAGAAGCTTTTTGAGAAATTTCTTTGTGATCTGTGAATTCGTCTCACAGAGTTACAAATTATTGCTCAGGAAGCAGTTTGCTAACACACTTTACATGGAATCTGTAAAGTGATATATGGGAGCCAATCCGGGCCCACTGTGAAAAAGGAAGTATCCTCACAAAACAAATAGAGAATAGTT
>NW_022303419.1:0-1284 GCF_002776525.5 Piliocolobus tephrosceles | reverse complement strand
GCCATTGATCTGAACACAACAAAAAAAAAAGCAATGCAGAAAACACTGCCTATCCAATACATTACTCTGGGATAGCAGGCTAAACATATGCAAAAGTATGAAACTGGATGACTACTTTTCACCATATACAACAATTAAATAAAGATGGATTAAAGATTTAAATGTGAGACCTCAAACTATAAGAATCCTAGAAGAAAATATAGGGGCTGCAGCCTCCCGGCGCATCTAGGAGCCATGTCCACTTTGTTCCCCTCACTCTTCCCTCGTGTGACTGAGACACTGTGGTTTAATCTGGATCGACCCTGTGTGGAAGAGACAGAGCTGCAGCAGCAGGAACAGCAGCATCAGGCCTGGCACTATGATGACGAGGAAGAAGAGGATGATGAAGACGATGAGGATAGTGAAGAGGACTCAGAGGATGATGAGGACATGCAGGACATGGACGAGATGAATGACTACAATGAGTCGCCTGATGACGGAGAGGTCAATGAGGTGGACATGGAAGGCAACGAACAGGATCAGGACCAGTGGATGATCTAGGTAGACAAGGCAGGGTGGCCTCAGAGAGATTCCAAGCCAGCCCAAACTACCCTGCATCCCAACCCCCAACCCCTGCCCACAGAACCAGCTGATGGCCCCAGTGCCTGAAAGTCCCTTGGGCACCTCCTCAGCTGCTGCCAGGATCTGGTCTCCTTGGCCCCTCCCAGGCCATCGGTCTGCACTTGAAATCCCCAGGGCCTGAGCCCCACTCCACCTTCCTGGCCAGTACCTCACCCCTTGATTGCCAGGTCTGGTCTCTTTCTAAGTTTCTTTAATAAAGACAAAGGAATGATTTTCAAAAAAAAAAAAAAAAAGAAAATATAGGAAACAGCATTGTGGACATAAGCCTTGAAAAGCAATTCATAACTAAGTCTTCAAAAACTATTGCAACTAAAACAAAAATTAACAAGGGGGATCTAATTAAATTAAAGAACTTCTGCACAGCCAAATAAACTACCAACAGTGTAAACAGGCCATCTAGAGATTGTAAGAAAATATTTGCAAACTAAAAATCCAACAAAGGTCTGCAACTATAAGAAATTCAAATCAACAAGCAAAAATTAAAAACACTAACCCCAATAAAAAAAAGACAAAAGGCATAACGGATACTTCTCAAAAGAAGACATACAAGTGGCTGACAAACATGAAAAAAATAGTCTACATCACAAATCGTCAGAGAAATGCAATGCCAAAACACTTCACACCAGTCAGACTGGCTATTACTAAAAACTAAATAAATAAATG
>NW_022303418.1:0-1357 GCF_002776525.5 Piliocolobus tephrosceles | reverse complement strand
ATGCTGGCCGGGTGGCTGGTGAAAGGCACCCTTTGGCTTCCAGCCTCCGCTTGTTCAGCGCAGACATGGCCTCAGAACCAGCCCTCGGAATGGGGCAAGAATAGCCGTGCCCATCTCGGACCCTGGGCGGTGCTCACTCCAGTCTTTCTTGTGGGGTGTGGCAGACACGGGACTCTTCCAAGAAATATTTAGGATGCAAAGCTGGCAAGGGACGGTGATTGATGGGTGATTGGCTGGTGATTGATGGGTGATTGATGGGTGGGCTGCGACGGTGGCTGATTCCCAGTCCCCTGGCGGGCAGGGCCTTCATAGGAACAGAATGCTGGCTGGTGCGTGGGGGTGCGTGGGGGAGAGCCGCGATGGACACGTGGAGTTCAGGGGCCCCGGGACAGCCAGGTGGGGCTCACAGTTAGGGTTAAAGCCTGAGGGGCAGAGTGGGGGCTGTGCAGAAGCCATTTGAGGGGATGACAGAGGCGGGAGAAATAGAAATAGAACCGGAGCCTCGTGGGAGCCAGGCAAGGAGACACGCGGGCTCTGGAGGGAAGGACCAGCAACACCAGAGCTGCCCCTATGAACCCAACTTTGTTTCCCCAAAGAGTGGACGCCCGACCTTCAGGTCTGCGAGGTGGGGCCCCCACCTGAGGCCCTCTGGTCTGTTGAAGGAGAAGTTGGCATGAGGGGAGGCGCTGCCCACCCAGGACGTCACCGTGCAGGTGCCTAGGGGCTCATGGAGGCAAAGGGTGGGGAGACGTTGTGGCCGCGGGACCTGCAGCTGAGCCCCAGGCGGACGGGAGACAGGTGCGCACCACCCCTGCGGGGGACGGGGCTCTGGCATCGGAAGACGAGTGGGAATTCTCCGCTGGGAGCTGGAGAACGTTGCAGATAGAACAGCAAAGGAGTAAAGGCCTCCACAAGAGAGAGCTCCGGGGGGGGGGGGGGGGGGGACACTGAGGCCACTGTGGGCACGGATGGCCCCGGGAAGGGTGCGTGGTGTGTGTGTAAATATGTATAGATCATACTGCACCTTCCACTTCTGCTGGTGATCAGGTTCTGGGAACTTGCCAGGAAACAGAAGGGTTCCAGCAAGATAAGGTAAATTATAAACAGAATAAAAGAGAAAGAAAAACAGCAGAGAGTGAAGGGGAGCAGTCCGAGGCCCACAGAATGCAGCCGAGCCCTGGGGCCATGCCAGGCCCGCAGCAGCACTGCCAATGACTGGAGTGAGCACTGCCCAGGGTCCGAGATGGGCACGGCTATTCTTGCCCCGTTCCGAGGGCTAGTTCTGAGGCCATGTCTGCGCTGAACAAGCAGAGGCTGGAAGCCAAAGGGTGCCTTTCACCAGCCACCCGGCCAGCAT
>NW_022303416.1:0-1362 GCF_002776525.5 Piliocolobus tephrosceles | reverse complement strand
TCATACCTTTTATCAGGTGGCCTTCTACACACAGCTGTCATGAGTTTCCCATTAGGTCAAGAGATACTGGGAGTTTTCCATAGTTATAAACTCCAGGATACTACATTTCCCTTTCTAGCTTTCCTAAACTTGTACCCATATCATTGTAAACAATGCCTTTATTAAAATATGTTCAGTTACTTAATTTGAGTGTGGCACTTGTTTTCATCTAAGTCTTTGATGCATGAGGAATTTCTGTATTCAATCTTTACTTACACATTTAACTTCCTACAGTGTGTGATATTTTGTACAATGCTACAATGAACATCTTTAAACGTCTTTATAAGTACTGTGAGTATTCTTTTATAATGAATATTCTTTTATGGTTGATACCTTGAAGAATAGTTTCGGGATTAAAAGTAGCTTCAATTTAAAAACTGATACACATGGCTGAAAGTCCTACCAAAGGTGGGGGAATAATTTATTCTCTCTATGAAACTAAATGAAAGCATATATTTTTCCATCCCACTCACCAACAATGAATTTTACAAACCTTTCTTAACATGTATAAAATTTTACCTTTGAATTGTTTTAATCTGTGTTTACTGATTAGTAATGAGAAATGACCTTCTTGTAATATGTTTATTAGCCACTGATGCTTTCTTTCTGAATAGTTAATTCAAATCTTCTGCCGTTACCATGGGTGGAGGGAATGGTAGCTGGAGTGATATGAGAAACACATGGAGCAGAACTCAGGTTTTCCAGGCACAGCATAGTAATCAGCCAGCCCTGGCCAATTCACTAACTGAATGCAAACACCTGAGCAAGCCCAATTCTGATCAGTACTTCTGTCCCAAATCAGTGGAACCTAGTGACTGGGGTGTAGATTTATGGGGGGGGGGGGAGCATTGCTACTTTAAATCCTAAGAAACAAATAATTGATAAAATCATCTGAATCACTTTTTTAAAACATTTTATTTATTGTGTTATTAGTGCTTTTAGTAAACCCCCTACCCTCAAGAATACTGCTTCTCCTGTAAGATTCTCAACTGGTAGCTGTTTCACTTTCCTTACTCCTAATACTATGGAGATGCGAAAGATACCCTCTGTGTCTCATCCAATCACTTTTCTTCCCTTTTCTTCCAAAACGCCTAGCTCCAATGATGTTCCTTCTTCATCCCTAGGAACAACAGATTTAAATTTGATGTCATCCTCCTTCTAACAAATATCATAGACACTTAGGCTCATCTCACATCCCATAGAATTTCGGCTGTCTGTCCCACATGACTACTTTCATAACTCTCGATGCTTTAAATATTGACATGGATAACTCACCCAACAATCATATTTGTACCCTAGAACTTACCATTACTAATAAGCACA
>NW_022303415.1:0-5769 GCF_002776525.5 Piliocolobus tephrosceles | reverse complement strand
CTCGATTTTTGTTTACTTTGTACCTTTCTGTATTGTGATTTTTTTTTTTTTTTTTGGCGACAGTCTCTGTTGCCCAGGCTAGAGTGCAGTGGTATGATCTTGGCTCGCTGCAACCTCCGCCTCCCAAGTTCAAGTGATTCTCATGCCTCAGCCTCCTGAGTAGCTGGGACCACAGACACGTGCCACCACACCCAGCTAATTTTTGTACTTTTAGTAGAGATGGGGTTTCTCCATGTTGGCCAGGCTGGTCTCAAACTCTTGACCTCAGGTGATCTGTCCACCTCAGCCTCCCAAAGTCTGGGATTACAGGTGTGAACCACCATGCCCAGCCCATATTGTGATTTTTTTTTTTTAAATATGGTGATCTGGCATTACTTTATAATCAGAAGAAAAAAAAAAACAAAACAATGAAGCCTTAATGGGAGGAATCTGGGGCTGGGCTGTGACTGACGCTGGTCCATGTCTCCTAGGTGGCCTGGGCCTCTCCAACACCATGTACTCACGACTAGGGGAGATCATCAGCGTGGATGGGTCCATCACTGTGACCCTGGCAGCACACCAGGCTATCGGCCTCAAGGTCAGGTGTCTAGGGATTCTGTGGTGCTCTCTGTAGGTCTTCTGGAGTCACATGGTGGCATAGAGGCCAGAGGCTTGCTCCCTCTGAATCAGGCCTGATACCTGACGTGCAGCCCTGCCCTTCAGTTCCCTCACTCTGGCCATCCCTCGTGGTGCTCAGTCCCCACACACTGCCCACATGCACAGTGGCCCTTGGGTTGCATGTCCCTTCCTTTTGAATCTGCCTCCTGTCCCCATTGCCTTTGATCCACCCTTCAAGGCCCAGGTGGGGTGCTGCTGTCTTTGCCTTGGGCTGGAAGTGGTCTCCCCTCCTGAGCCCTTGTCCCTCAGCCTGAGCGTGCCCCCACTCTTTATGCAAGCCGCCTTCCCCCCACTGGTCTTGAGCACCTTAGGGCAGGCCCAGGGCCAACTGCCCTTACTGGCAATCTCATTACTCAGATTATTTCTGCTTAATGTTGACATCAAAGAGAGCTGAATGCACACCATGCTCGGCTCCCCCACCCCAGAGAGCACACGCATTCATGCAGATGTTTGATGAAGAGGGGGCCTGTCTGTGTGGCAATGGGAGGGCAGCAGGTGGGACAGCCCTGACATTGAGCACCTTCTTTAAGATAGGCTTGGTTCCAGTGCTCCTGTGTCTTCACATTTCATCATCCAGACCACCCTGCCGGTGGGTGGGAGTGGCCCAGTTTGTGGATGATAAGATGGAGGAGGCTTTCTTTGGAAAGGGATATCCTTTGCCCAAGACCACCAGTCTGGGAAATGAAGGAACTGATACGAAAGTTTTGGACACAGACTGCAAAGCACTGTGGGTCTCCGAGGCTCACGGCGCTGGCACATGGGCCCCTGACAGTATCCTCAGCAGCCTGGCTCCCTGGGCTCTGCCTGTGGCCGCTTGCTCTGAGTTCTTGCTGTCTTCTCTTGCCTGAAGTAAATATTTGCCTCAGAAAGGAAATGTTTCACAAACACACCTCATGCTCTCCTTTCTCCCCACAGCTGACATTAGTCTGTGTCTGTTTTGTTTAGGGGATCATCTTGGCCGGCACTGAGGAGCAGAAGGCCAAATACTTGCCTAAACTGGCGTCCGGGGAGCACATTGCAGCCTTCTGCCTCACGGAGCCAGCCAGGTCTGTCCCTGCACAAAATGTTATCCCTCAGCGGCTGTGACATTGCCCAAGATTCACTGGGACAAAGGGATGTTGGTTTTGTTGAGTAGCTGACTTTTCCTTTCCAAAATCTTGCAGAGAATCAACTCAGCAACTGTTCTTGCCATTCCTCTTACCTTGACCTTATTTCTCTGTCCCAGTGAGACTTGCAAGTGAGATACCATGCTTGACAGCACTTACTAAATAAATTTTTGTGGTTTATAACACACCTTGATGTACAATACAGTAATAACGTTCAGGCTTCAAAGCACCTTTCGGAATATGTAGCGTGGGTGGTACTGTTCCCACTTACACATTAGGAGCTGAGGTTCAGTGAGGCTGTGTGATCTGCTGGATGGAGCAGGGCTGCAGCAGGACTCGGGAATCCGATGATAAGTCCATCACCTGGACCATCCTCCATCCTGCTTCCCTGTGCGTGGGAACCTGGGAACAGCCATCCTTCCTGGGGTGCCTACAACTCATCCTCACAGGACCTCAGATGAGCCCATTGCAAGCACCCATTTCCATGTTTAAGCCCAAGCTGTTTTCACTGCCGCTTTTTTTTTTTTTTTTTTTGAGATGGAGTCTCGCTCTGTCGCCCAGGCTGAAGTGCAGTGGCGCGATCTCGGCTCACTGCAAGCTCCACCTCCCGGGTTTACGCCATTCTCCTGCCTCAGCCTCCCGAGTAGCTGGGACTAAAGGCGCCCGCCATCTCGCCCGGCTAGTTTTTTGTGTTTTTAGTAGAGACGGGGTTTCACCATGTTAGCCAGGATGGTCTCGATCTCCTGACCTCGTGATCCACCCGTCTCGGCCTCCCAAAGTGCTGGGATTACAGGCTTGAGCCACCGCGCCCGGCCTCACTGCTGCTTTTTTACATGATGTATTGAAGCAAAGTTCGGCTAAATCCAGCCTCCTGCCTGTTTTTTATAAATAAGTTTTGTTTGTTTGTTTTTGAGACAGGGTCTTGCTATGTCACCCAGGCTGGAGTGCAGTGGCACAATCTCATCTCACTGCAACCTCCGCCTTCAAGCAATTCTCTTCCCTCAGCCTCCCGAGTAGCTGGGATTATGTGCATGTGCCACCATGCCCAGCTAATTTTTGTATTTTCAGTAGAGATGAGGTTTCACCATGTTGGCCAGGTTCGCCTCGAACTCCTGACCTCAAGTGATCTACCTGCCTAAGCCTCCCAAAGTGCTGGGATTACAGGCATGAGCCGCCACGCCCAGCCCAGTTTTACTGGAACATGCCCATTGTTTTACAAATTGTCTTCAGCTGTGTTCATGTTTTTTGTTTTTTTTTTTTTTGAGATATAGTCTCGCTCTGTCGCCAGGCTGGAGTGCAGTGACATGATCTCGGCTCACTGCAGCCTCCGCCTCCCGGCTTCAAGCGATTCTCCTGCCTCATCCTCCTCAGTAGCTGGGACTACAGGCATGCACCACCACACCCAGCTAATTTTTGTATTTTTAGTTGAGATGGGGTTTTACCATGTTGGCCAGGATGGTCTCAATCTCTTGACCTCGTGAACCACCTGCCTCAGCCTCCCAAAGTGCTGGGATTACAGGCGTGAACCACCATGCCTGGCCTCATGTTCTATTAATAACAGCAGAGTTGAGGAGGTGAGACAGACATCCTGTAGCTTGTAAAGCTGAATATGTTATCTGACCCTTCATTTTAAAAGTTTGCTGACCTCTTAAAAGTACTAGAACCTCCATTTTCAGGCCCTCAAAAGCATTCATATTTATTCCCAGTATTCTCCCTTGACCACATCTTTCTGCATCTGCAGTGGGAGCGATGCAGCCTCGATCCAGAGCAGAGCCACGCTAAGTGAAGACAAGAAGCACTACATCCTCAATGGCTCCAAGGTAGGGCTCCTTCCCCATGGCCACGCCAGGATCTTAGTCACAACCTTCACTGCCACTGAGTGAGCACTCTCCACACACCAGGGATTGTACCTGCTGCTGTAGCACTGACTGCCTTCTTGAGCTGCTTTTATGTGTTTGTTTTTAATTTTTTTTTAGTTTTTTTTAAATTTGAGACGGAGTCTCTGTCACCTAGGCTGGAGTGCAGTGGTGTGATCTCAGCTCACTGAAATCTCTGCCTCTCAGGTTCAAGTGATTCTCCTGCCTCAGCCTCCTTGGTAGCTGGGATTAGAGGTGTGCATCACCATTCTTGGCTAATTTTTGTATTTTTAGTAGAGATGGAGTTTCACCATGTTGTCCGGGCAGGTCTTGAACTCCTGACTTCAAGTGATCCACCCACCTCGGCCTCCCAAAGTGCTGGGTTTACAGGTATGAGCCACCGTGCCCGGCCTGTAAACCCGAAAAATCTTTAAATTTTTTGTTTCACAAAATTTCAGACATGTTCTGTGTGCCTGGCTGGCCCCAACTCCGGCAGTCACCTGCTCATGGCCACTGTGCCTCTTCCAGCAGCATTGCTACCTCCTGATAGCATGGTAACAATCACAGCATGCCTCTCTAAAAGACAGGAGTTTTGTTTGTTTAAATAAAAACAAAGCTGTAATATCCTTATCACATTTTAAAAATTGATAATTTCTCTTTGCTTTTGAGACGGGGTCCTGCTCTGTCACCCAGGCTAGAGTGCAGTGGCACGATCTTGGCTTACTGCAGCCTCAACTTCCTGGGCTAAGGTGATTCTCCTACCTCAGCCTCCCAAGCAGCTGGGAGTATAGGCATGCAGCTAATTTTTTTGTATTTTTTTTGGTAGAGATGGGTTTTCACCATGTTGCCCAGGTTGGTCTCAAACTCTGGGGCTCCAGCTATCTGCCCACCTCGACCTCCCAAAGTGCTGGGATTACAGGTGTGAGCGACTGTGCCCAGCTGATAATTTCTTACATCTATCAGCATTCAAATATCCCTGATTGCCTCATACCTTTTTTTGGTTTAATTATGTGCTTGAATTAAGATCCACACGAGTCCCATCTGTTGGCGGTTTGTTAAGGAGTCTGTTTCTGCCTCTGACTCCCTTTGTTTTCTTTCCTCCTCCTCACCACCCTCCTGCCTTCTCTTTTTTCATTTCTTTTTAGAATTAACAAATAAATGTTGTATGTATTTAGATGTGCAACATGATGTTTTGATATATGTATACCTTAAGAAATGATTAAACCCTTTCTTTCTTGAAGAAATGCAGTTGTCTGGCGGTGGAACCTGAGCTGTTTGACAACTTTGGATGTTCTTTCCCCCCTCCACCTCCACCCTGGCCATCCATGTCCCTTGGGAAAATCCTTGCTCTGGGCAAACTGGGCTGAGCCCTGTCCTCTGTTCACTCATGCTTGGTTGGCTTCTGCAGAGCCAAGGACCCTGCATGTCTGGCCTGAGGTCTGACTGATCGACAAAGACAGAGCTGAGATGGGTCACATAGGGGTTTGGTTTTCTCCAAAGTCCTTTCTTCTGTCCTCAGGTCTGGATTACCAATGGAGGACTGGCCAATATTTTTACTGTGTTTGCAAAGACTGAGGTCGTTGATTCTGATGGATCAGTGAAAGACAAAATCACAGCATTCATAGTAGAAAGAGACTTTGGTGGAGTCACTAATGGGAAACCTGAAGATAAATTAGGCATTCGGGGCTCCAACAGTAAGTAGCTCGTGTGTGCATGTGTGTGTGTGTGTGTGCATGTGTGTGTGTGTGTGTGCGTGTGTATATGTGTGTAAGGGGGAGACTGGCCCTTGACTCTGTCCAAATAGCAAGATAAAATGAGATTTAAATACTTTCAGTTTTTGTTAAGCATTTTTTTTTTTTTTTTTTCTTTGAGACGGAGTCTGGCTCTGTCTCCCAGGCTGGAGTGCAGTGGCCGGATCTCAGCTCACTGCAAGCTCTGCCTCCCGGGTTTACACCATTCTCCTGCCTCAGCCTCCGGAGTAGCTGGGACTACAGGCGCCCGCCACCTCGCCCAGCTAGTTTTTTGTATTTTTAGTAGAGACGGGGGTTTCACCGTGTTAGTCAGGATGGTCTCGATCTCCTGACCTCGTGATCCGCCCATCTCGGCCTCCCAAAGTGCTGGGATTACAGGCTTGAGCCACCGCACCCGGC
>NW_022303414.1:0-3037 GCF_002776525.5 Piliocolobus tephrosceles | reverse complement strand
AACGACTCTGTCTGACAGCTTTGAAGAGAGCAGTGGATCTCCCAACACGGAGGTTGAGATCTGAGAAGGGGCAGTCTGCCTGCTCAAGTGGGTCACTGACCCCTGAGTAGCCTAACTGGGAGACATCCCCCACTAGGGGCAGTCTGACACCCCACACCTCACAGGGTGGAGTACACCCCTGAGAGGAAGCTTCCAAAGCAAGAATCAGACAGGTGCACTCGCTGTTCAGCAATATTCTATCTTCTGCAACCTCTGCTGCTGATACCCAGGCAAACAGGGTCTGGAGTGGACCTCAAGCAATCTCCAACAGACCTATAGCTGAGGGTCCTGACAGTCAGAAGGAAACCTATCAAACAGGAAGGACACCTAAATCAAAACCCCATCAGTACGTCACCATCATCAAAGACCAGTGACAGATAATACCACAAAGATGGGGAAAAAGCAGGGCAGAAAAGCTGGAAATTCAAAAAATAAGAGCGCATCTCCTCCTGCAAAGGAGCACAGCCCATCGCCAGCAACGGATCAAAGCTGGTCAGAGAATGATTTTGATGAGATGAGAGAAGAAGGCTTCAGTCCATCAAACCTCTCAGAGCTAAAGGAGGAATTACGTACCCAGCGCAAAGAAACTAAAAATCTTGAAAAAAAAGTGGAAGAATTGACAGCTAGACTAATTAATGCAGAGAAGGTCATAAACGAAATGACAGAGATGAAAACCATGTCACGAGAAATACGTGACAAATGCACAAGCTTCAGTAACCGACTCGATCAACTGGGAGAAAGAGTATCAGCGATTGAGGATCAAATGAATGAAATGAAGCGAGAAGAGAAACCAAAAGAAAAAAGAAGAAAAAGAAATGAACAAAGCCTGCAAGAAGTATGGGATTATGTCAAAAGACCAAATCTACGTCTGATTGGGGTGCCTGAAAGTGAGGGGGAAAATGGAACCAAATTGGAAAACACTCTACAGGATATCATCCAGGAGAACTTCCCCAACCTAGCAGGGCAGGCCAACATTCAAATTCAGGAAATACAGAGAACGCCACAAAGATACTCCTCCAGAAGAGCAACTCCAAGACACATAATTGCCAGATTCACCAAAGTTGAAATGAAGGAAAAAATCTTAAGGGCAGCCAGAGAGAAAGGTCGGGTTACCCACAAAGGGAAGCCCATCAGACTGACAGCAGATCTCTCGGCAGAAACTCTACAAGCCAGAAGAGAGTGGGGGCCAATATTCAACGTTCTTAAAGAAAAGAATTTTAAACCCAGAATTTCATATCCAGCCAAACTAAGTTTCATAAGTGAAGGAGAAATAAAATTCTTTACAGATAAGCAAATGCTTAGAGATTTTGTCACCACCAGGCCTGCCTTACAAGAGACCCTGAAGGAAGCCCTAAACATGGAAAGGAACAACCGGTACCAGCCACTGCAAAAACATGCCAAAATGTAAAGACCATCGAGCCTAGGAAGAAACTGCATCAACTAATGAGCAAAATAACCAGTTAATATCATAATGGCAGGATCAAGATCACACATAACAATATTAACCTTAAATGTAAATGGACTAAATGCTCCAATTAAAAGACACAGACTGGCAAACTGGATAAAGAGTCAAGACCCATCAGTCTGCTGTCTTCAGGAGACCCATCTCACATGCAGAGACATACATAGGCTCAAAATAAAAGGATGGAGGAAGATCTACCAAGCAAATGGAGAACAAAAAAAAGCAGGGGTTGCAATCCTAGTCTCTGATAAAACAGACTTTAAACCATCAAAGATCAAAAGAGACAGAGAAGGCCATTACATAATGGTAAAGGGATCAATCCAACAGGAAGAGCTAACTATCCTAAATATATATGCACCTAATACAGGAGCACCCAAATTCATAAAGCAAGTCCTTAGAGACTTACAAAGAGACTTAGACTCCCATACAATAATAATGGGAGACTTCAACACTCCACTGTCAACATTAGACAGATCAACGAGACAGAAAGTTAACAAGGATATCCAGGAATTGAACTCATCTCTGCACCAAGCGGACCTAATAGACATCTATAGAACTCTCCACCCCAAGTCAACAGAATATACATTCTTCTCAGCACCACATCACACTTATTCCAAAATTGACCACATAATTGGAAGTAAAGCACTCCTCAGCAAATGTAAAAGAACAGAAATTATAACAAACTGTCTCTCAGACCACAGTGCAATCAAACTAGAACTCAGGACTAAGAAACTCAATCAAAACCGCTCAACTACATGGAAACTGAACAACCTGCTCCTGAATGACTACTGGGTGCATAACGAAATGAAGGCAGAAATAAAGATGTTCTTTGAAACCAATGAGAACAAAGATACAACATACGAGAATCTCTGGGACACATTTAAAGCAGTGTTTAGAGGGAAATTTATAGCACTAAATGCCCACAAGAGAAAGCAGGAAAGATGTAAAATGGACACTCTAACATCACAATTCAAAGAACTAGAGAGGCAAGAGCAAACATATTCAAAAGCTAGAAGAAGGCAAGAAATAACTAAGTTCAGAGCAGAACTGAAGGAGATAGAGACACAAAAACCCTCCAAAAAATCAATGAATCCAGGAGTTGGTTTTTTGAAAAGATCACCAAAATTGACAGACCGCTAGCAAGACTAATAAAGAAGAAAAGAGAGAGGAATCAAATAGATGCGATAAAAAATGATAAAGGGGATATCACCACCGACCCCACAGAAATACAAACTACCATCAGAGAATACTATAAACACCTCTACGCAAATCAACTAGAAAATCTAGAAGAAATGGATAATTTCCTGGACACTTACACTCTTCCAAGACTAAACCAGGAAGAAGTTGAATCCCTGAATAGACCAATAGCAGGCTCTGAAATTGAGGCAACAATTAATAGCCCACCAACCAAAAAAAGTCCAGGACCAGATGGATTCACAGCTGAATTCTACCAGAGGTACAAGGAGGAGCTGGTACCATTCCTTCTGAAACTATTCCAATCAATAGAAAAAGAGGGAATCCTCCCTAACTCATTTT
>NW_022303412.1:0-2097 GCF_002776525.5 Piliocolobus tephrosceles | reverse complement strand
GTGATCACTGGAGCTCCTGAAAACACCTTGGATGCTGAGATGGCAGTGAGGACGGGAGGAAGAGCGGGTTGGGGCCTGGCTAATGGCACTGTGGGATGAGGGTGGAGTGTGCAATACCAGCCTCTAGATAACTTTGATCTGAGAAAAACAAACAAGTTTCTATCTAAGACACTGTTGTTTGCAGCTTGACTGTTACATGCCGCCAAACCTCAATACTAACTAAAAATATCACAGCCATCCCCAGACACATCACCTTATTTCATCAGTGTCATTTCCCTATTGGAAATACCCGGATCACTGTGTTTATCTGAGAGTAGGGATCTGGTCTGTCTTGTTCATTGCTGTGTCCCCAGCACCTGCTGCAGTGTGATGTTTCCATGCCTTCCCATAATTTCTTGGGAGATTGATATTTTCCTGAATCCCAGGAAAAATCAGTTTAAAATGCAAGGGAAAGTTTTCTAATTCTTCCTGCAAGAAATAAATGGTCACGATCTTCATGGAAATGTTACTGGTCAGGAATACCATCAATATCAACAGCTAGTGATGATGCAGCAGTAATGAAAAAATTTGGAAGGTTTTCAGCAAGTGTGTTCCTTCTCCTTGCTGTAACAAAAGTGTTTTACTCAAAAACTGGAAGATACAGCATCAGAAACAACTGGCAGAGGAGGTGTACACAGTGTAGTCTGTCTATGAGACAGATGAAAGCAATTACTCTGATTCAGATTATGTGGCTGGAGCCAGTCAGTATAATCTACAAGGTCGTGTTTTTCTGGCAATTTTTAGAAAAAGAAAAGTTGTAAAACTGTTTACATTTTCTCCAATAAGAAATTCTCTTTTGCATGAAGAATGAGAGAAAAACGTACGCAGGCCAGGCACAGCAGCTCACACTTGTAATCCCAGCACTTTGGGAGGCCAAGATGGAAGGATAACTTGAGCTCAGAAGTTTGAGACCAGCCTGGGCAGCATAGCAAGCCCGTGTCTCTACTAAAAATAAAACAACAGCTGAGTGTAGTGGCGCACACCTGTAGTCCCAGCTACTCAAGAGGCTGAGCCAGATGGATCACTTGAGCCCAGGTGTTCAAGCTTACAGGGAGCTATGATCGTGCCACTGCACTCCAGACTGGGTAATACAGTAAGACCTTGTCTTAAAAAAAGAAGAAAGGGGGCCAGGCACGGTGGCTTATGCCTGTAATCCCAGCACTTTGGGAGGCCGAGGCGGGCAGATTGCCTGAGGTCGAGTCTGAGACCAGCCTGACCAACATGGTGAAACCCCGTCTCTACTAAAAATACAAAAGTTAGCCGGGCATGGTGGTGGATGCCTGTAATCCCAACTACTCTGGAGGCTGAGGCAGGAGAATTGCTTGAGTCTGGGAGGCGGAGGTTGCAGTGAGCTGAGATCACTGCATTGCATTCCAGCCTGGGTGACAAGATTGAAACTCCGTCTCAAAAAAAAAAAAAAGGAGGGGAAAGGGAGGAAGTGGGGGGCGGAGGGGAGGAAGAAAGGAGAGAGAAAATGGAATATGGTAAAATTGTGAGAGAGACAATAACTTGCTTAAAACTTTTTTGATTAGTAGTTGAAGCACTAAGTAATCATGACGCAAATCTTCTAATCGAAAACAGAATTGTGCTTTGAGTAGTATGCTTTTAAAAGAAATTAGAATCATATTACTTAATGCAGAAAAAAGGTCTCATATCTCTCATTAAATATTTCAGCAGTTAGCAGTTTATATGAGGTTGACAACTCTTTTTGCTTCAGCAAACAAAAATGAAATGGCTTAATTAGCAAAATCATTAAGGAAAGACTTTTGTGGAGGAAAATATGCTTTATCAGAAGCAATGCAAAGAACAGTGAATATTGTTGGGAACTACTCCATCACGAAGTCAGAAACATCTAAAATCTGAATTAGCGAAGATAAAATACACTTCAAGGAAAAATTCAAAACCAGTGACAGAAGACAATATTTTCATCATTAAGAAAAGTGAATGAGTTTATAATAACCAACACGTACCCTAACGCCCAATTCAAAGATGCTTGTAGACACATTCTTAGTAATAATAAACTAACATTAACATAGAATGAAAGAAACATTCTGCATC
>NW_022303409.1:0-2542 GCF_002776525.5 Piliocolobus tephrosceles | reverse complement strand
CCTATCCATGAGCAAGGAATGTTCTTCCATTTGTTTGTGTCTTCTTTTATTTCACTTAGCAGTGGTTTGTAGTTCTCCTTGAAGAGGTCCTTTACATCCCTTGTAAGTTGGATTCCTAGGTATTTTATTCTCTTTGGAGCAATTGTGAATGGGAGTTCATTCATGATTTGGCTTTCTGTCGGTTACTGGTGTATAAGAATGTTTGTCATTTTTGCACATTGATGTTGTATCCTGAGACTTTGCTGAAGTTGCTTATCAGCTTAGGGAGATTTTGGGCTGAGACAATGGGGTTTTCTAAATATACAATCATGTCATCTGCAAACAGGGACAATTTGACTTCTTCTTTTCCTAAATGAGTACCCTTGATTTCTTTCTCTTGCCTGATTGCCCTAGCCAGAACTTCCAGCACTATGTTGAATAGGAGTGGTGAGAGAGGGCATCCCCGTCTTGTGCCAGTTTTCAAAGTGAATGCTTCCAGTTTTTGCCCATTCAGTATTATATTGGCTATGGGTTTGTCATAAATAGCTCTTATTATTTTGAGATACGTTCCATCAATACCGAATTTATTGAGAGTTTTTAACGTGAAGGGCTGTTGAATTTTGTCAAAGGCCTTTTCTGCATCTATTGAGATAATCATGTGGTTTTTGTCTTTGGTTCTGTTTATATGCTGGATTACGTTTATTAATTTGCGTATGTTGAACCAGCCTTGCATCCCAGGGATGAAGCCCACTTGATCATGGTGGATAAGCTTTTTGATGTGCTCCTGGATCTGGTTTGCCAGTATTTTATGGAGGATTTTTGCATTGATGTTTATCATGGATATTGGTGTAAAATTCTCTTTTTTGTTATATCTCTGTCAGGCTTTGGTATCAGGATGATGTTGGCCTCGTAAAATGAGTTAAGGAGGATTCCCTCTTTTTCCATTGATTGGACTCTTTTCAAAAGTAATGGTACCAACTCCTCCTTGTACCTCTGGTAGAATTCGGCTGTGAATCCATCTGGTCCTGGACTTTTTTTGGTTGGTAGGCTATTAATTTTTGCCCGCTTTTTTCAAGGTTTTTAGTTTCTTTGAGCTGGCTATATAGTTCCTCCTTTAGCTCTGAGAAGTTTGATCGACTGAAGCCTTCTTCTCTCAACTTGTCAAAGTCATTCTCCATCCAGCTTTGTTCCGTTGCTGGCGATGAGCTGCATTCCTTTGGAGGGGGAGATGCGCTCTGATTTTTTTAAATTTTCAGCTTTTCTGCACTGCTTTTTCTCCATCTTTGTGGTTTTATCTGCCTTTGGTCTTTGATGATGGTGACATCCTGATGGGGTTTTGGTGTGGGTGTCCTTTCTAACAGTCAGGACCCTCAGCTGCAGGTCTGTTGGAGTTTGCTTGAGGTCCTCTCCAGACGCTGTTTGCCTAGGTATCAGCAGCAGAGGCTGCAGAAGATAGAATATTGCTGAACAGCGAGTGTTGCTGTCTGATTCTTGCCTGGAAGCTTCTCTCAGGGGTGTACCCCACCGTGTGAGGTGTCGGTCTGCACCTAGTGGAGGATGTCTCCCAGTTAGGCTACTCAGGGGTCAGGGACCCACTTGAGCAGGCAGTCTGTTCTCAGATCTCAACCTCGGTCCTGGGAGATCCACTGCTCTCTTGAAAGCTGTCAGACAGGGGCATTTACCTCTGTCGAGGTTTCTGCTGTTTTTTGTTTAGCTATGCCTTGTCCCCAGAGGTGGAGCCTACAGAGGCAGGCCGGCCTCCTTGAGCTGTGGTGGGCTCCATCCAATTTGAGCTTGCCAACAGCTTTGTTCACCTACTTAAGCCTCAGCAATGGCAGGCGCCCCTCCCCCAGCCTCGCTGAGGCCTTGCAGTTAGATCTCAGACTGCTGTGCTTACAATGAGGGAGGCTCCGGGGGAATGGGACCCTCTGGGCCAGATGTGGGATATAATCTTCTGGTGTGCTAAGACCCTTGGTGAAGTGCAATATTAGAGTGGGAGTTACCTGATTTTCCAGGTATTGTGTGTCTCAATTTCCTTTGGCTAGGTAAAGGAATTCCCTTCCCCCTTGGGTTTCCCAGGTGAGGCGATGCCTCGCCTTGCTTCAGCTCTTGCTGGTCGGGCTGCACCCACGGACCAGCTCCAACTGTCTGACACACCCCAGTGAGATGAACCCGGTACCTCAGTTGAAAATGCAGAAATTGCCCGTCTTCTGTGTCGCTCATTCTGGGAGCTGGAGGCTAGAGCTGTTCCTATTCGATCATCTTGGGTGTGCCCCACAGTCATTATTTAGTTTTAAATGTTTTTTGTTTTTCTTTTTTAGACTACAGTGGCAGCTGTTTCAACATAATAAAGGGTTAAAGATTTGACCGGCTTTTGTGTTAAAGTGTCTTCTCTTAGAATGATGCTTCTTTAACTTATCGTTGCCTTATTGGTAGAGGATTGATTTTGCAGTAATACTCTCCTGTTTATATATAAAGCTTAATTTTCATCAGTTACTTCTTTCTTTCTTATCACCACCAAGGCTCCAAGGGAAGCCTGTTCCTTCCAAACTACCTCTTCCTT
>NW_022303408.1:0-2240 GCF_002776525.5 Piliocolobus tephrosceles | reverse complement strand
TTGCTTTTTCACAATGGGCCCGAAGTGGCTCCAAAATATCACTGTGCAGATTCCACGAAAAGAGTCTTAGCAAATTGCTTCCTGAGGAATAACTTGTAACTCTGTGAGATGATTTCAGAGATCACAAAGAAATTTCTCAGAAAGCTTCTCTCTCGTTTTTAACTCATGGTATTTCCTTTATCAGAGTAGGCCTCAATGCTATCCAAAGTAACCTTTCGTAGGTTCTTCAAAGACAGTGTTAATGGCCTGCTCCACGAAACATAAGTGTAACTCTGTGAGAAGAATGCACACATCAAGGAGAAGTTTCTAAGGAAGCTCCTTTCTAGTTTTCATAGGAGGATATTTTCTTTGTCATCATTAGCTTCACTGCGCTAATAATATACCAATGCAGATTTCCAGAAAACTGTGTAAGCAAACTGTTGGCCACAGAGGAACGTGTAACTCTCTGAGTTGCATTCACACATCGCAGTGCAGTTTCTCAGAAGGCTTCTTTCCAGTGTCTGTCTGAGGATATCTCCTTTCTCATGATAGCCCTCAATGAGCTCCCAAATATCACACTGCAGAATCCACGACAAGACTCTTAGCAAACTGTTCCAAGACGGGAAGTGTGGAACTCTGTGAAATGAAGTCACACATCAGAAAGCAATCTCTCAGAAAGCTATTCTCTAGTTGTTCTCTGAGGATACTTGGTTTATCACAATGGGCGCGAATTGGCTCCCAAATATCACTGTGCAGATTGCACGAAAAGAGTCTTAGCAAACTGCTTCCTGAGGAATAATTTGTAACACTGTGAGATGAATTCAGAGATCACAGAGAAATTTCTCAGAAAGCTTCTCTCTCGTTTTGAACTCATGATATTTCCTTTTCAGCGTAGGCCTGAAAACCCTCCAAAGTAACCTTTCTTAGATTCTTCAAAGACAGTGTTAATGGCCTGCTCCAAGAAACATAAGTGTAACTCTGTGAGATGAATTCACACATCAAGAAGAAGTTTCTAAGGAAGCTCCTTTCTAGGTTTCATATGAGGATATTTCCTTTGTCACCTTTAGCTTCACTGCGTTAAGAAATATCCCATTGCAGGTTTCCAGAAAACTGTGTTAGCAAACTGTTGGCCGAAGAGAAACGTGTCACTCTGTGAGTTGCATTCACACATCGCAGTGCAGTTTCTCAGAAGGCTTCTTTCCAGTGTCTGTCTGAGGATATATCCTTTCTCATCATAGCCCTCAAGGAGCTCCCAAATATCACATTGCAGAATCCAACACAAGACTGTTAGCAAACTGCTCCAAAAAGGAAGGGTGAAAATCTGTGTGATGAAATCACATATCAGAAAGCAATCTCTCAAAAACCTATTCTCTGGTTGTTCTCTGAGGATACTTACTTTTTCACAATGGGCACGAATTGGCTCCCAAACATCACTGTGCAGATTCCATGGAAAGAGTCTTAGCAAACTGCTTCCTGAGGAATAACTTGTAACTCTGTGAGATGAATTCAGAGACCACAAAGATATTTCTCAGAAAGCTTCTCTCTCGTTTTTACCTCATGATATTTCCTTTATCACTGTAGAACTCAAAAACATGCAAAGTAACCTTTCGTAGGTCCTTCAAAGAGAGTGTTAATGGCCTGCTCCATGAAACATATGTGTGACTCTCGGAGATGAATTCACACATCAACAAGAAGTTTCTAAGGAAGCTTCTTTCCAGGTTTCATATGAAAATATTTCCGTTATCACCATTAGCTTCACTGCGCTTAGAAATATACCATTGCAGATTTCCAGAAAACTGTGTTGGCAAACACTTGGCTGAAGAGAAACGTGTAACCTGTGAGTTGCATTCACACATTACAATGCAGTTTCTCAGAACGCTTCTTTCCAGTGTCTGTCTGAGGATATACCCTTTTTTACGAAGCCCTCAACGAGCACCCAAGTATCACATTGCAGAATCCACGACAAGACTCTTAGCAAACTGTTCCAAGAAGGCAACGGTGGAACTCTGTGTGATGAAGCCACACATGAGAAAGCAATCTCTCAGAAAGCTCTTCTCTAGTTGTTCTCTGAGGATACTTGGTTTTTCACAATGGGCCCGAATTGGCTCCCAAATATCACGGTGGAGATTCCACCAAAAGAGTCCTAGCAAACTGCTTCCTGAGGAATATGTTGTAACTCTGTGAGATGAATTCAGAGATCACAAAGAAATTTCTCAGAAAGCATCTCTCTCGTTTTCAACTCATAATATTTCCTTTATCAG
>NW_022303407.1:2559-5332 GCF_002776525.5 Piliocolobus tephrosceles | reverse complement strand
AGTGACCACAAATCCTCCCTTTTCATTCTTTCATCCTAGACAGAATGGGTATCCTTTTTGCATGGTTTAACTGTAAGGCATGTTTTTTCACATCACTAAACAATGTACTGCTCTTACTTTATAGATCAGATTTTGTACCACCCACTTCCTAGGAGATACTAAGAAACAACTCATGTGTAATTTTCCCATAGAAAGCTTCCATCCCCGTCCTCTGAAAAGCTTTGTGTTTTTGCTTAGTTTTTTACTTGTTTTTATTTTGGTCACCTCTACAACTTAAAGCCCAATTCTTAGACCATTATCTTTTCATCTGTTGAAAACTTTCGAGATCTGCATTCCTAGAATCGTCTCTTCTTCATGGGAAATCCCTTCTAGACTCTTTGATCTGCTCCCATTTGAACTCTCCAGGTCACCTTGCTGTCAGCACAGGACTTGCTTTTCCTGCTCTATTGAATTCACATCTTCCTTTTAATTAAATGAATCTCTTATTTCATGAAACTATAGACTCAAGTAATTTCCTAAGTGTACAAAGAAGGTAATTGTATTTTCATGTTGAAATTATCTTTATTCTGTCTTCTCATTTTATTGTAGCTTGACAGTACATTCTATTCTAGGTTGAAAATATGTTCCTCTCACAATTCTGAAGGTATCTTTTCATTGTCTTTTTATATTCATTGTTGTTAAGAAAAAGGCTGAGCTCATTCAATTTTTCATATCTTCATAAATGACTATTTTCTTTTTCTTTCTTGAGAATTTTAGGGCCTTTATCCTTAGCATTCTGCAATTTAAAATTTATCCATAGAACTTTTTTTTTATTTTTATGCATCTTGCCTTTAATTTGACCATGTATTCCTTCAGATATCAGAAATTTTCATAAATTAATTACTTAAATTAATTATTGAATAAATTTTTCCCCATCATCTTTTTTCTAGTCTTCTGAAACTTCTATATGGTGCATCCTCTTTGCTTCTAATTTCTTTCCTCATTTTCTGTGTCATCTTTTGTCATATCCTCTAGACATTTCTTTACCTTACTCTCCTGTATCATTTATCTTTTGTTTTATTTTGAAAATGTATTTTAATATCAGGTTTCATAACTTTTCTGTTTCGTAGTATCCTGTTCTTGTCTATACATAAAATGCATATATTTTCCTGCACCTATTTTTAAAGTTTTTTCTTTTCTTTTAATTATCAGTGCTTTTCATGTTGCAGGGTTTCTTCAAAATTCTATGGATCCTTCATTTGGGATTTATATTTATGTGTAGAGCAACAGAAGGGTCAACGTGCTCACAGTTTGTAGACAGGCTATTGACAGGGAGGCTCCACGTGATTGTGCTCCTGAGTGGAGCTGGTGGCTGTGCCAGGGGAGCCCTTAATGTCAGATTAGGGAGGGCTCTCTTCAGCAGGGCCTTTACACAGACATGAAATACAGGAGAATATTTTGTCTAGCCCTAGATTCTTGACCATAAGTTGCTTTGTGTGTTACATGAATTGAACTACTCCCATGGATGTGTATTTATTTACGCCCACAATTTAAGTTTGGATGCTCACTCTGGCCCACACTGAAGCGAAGATTTCTGAATTTAAAGTGCTGCTGAAGCTCTGCTGGCAGCTGGGTATCCTCTGTGACTATTGCCCCAAGATGCATGCCCAAGGCTGGGACTGAATCTTTCGATGGTACTTCTGACCCTTTCCATCTTCAAATAATTGTTGAAACTTTTTGTCCCAATATATGCTATATTTTTCCTCTATATACATACCTATGATAAAGTTCAATTTGTAATTTATGAACAATAACAGATTGACAAATTAACAAATAAAATGGAACAGTTATAACAATATGCCAGGATCACTACTCTTGGGCTTTGGGACCATTCTCTTCTATGCTCTGTTAAGGGTTAACGTCATTTTATACATTCCATTTTTATCTTTTTATGGAATACTGGAAAGGAGAAGCAATGATGTAGTGTTTCTATCTGCCTTCTTTACTTTTAGAAATTTACAACTTCTACCATTACTGTTATTACTACTATGGATTCTAGTTATGGTACTGCTATTAGCATGTAAGTGGATCTAATATTGGTTTATAGTATTGTTTTAGCCAGATCAGGCTGCAGTAACAAAATACCATAAACTGGGTGGCTTGTAATCAACAGACATTTATTTCTCATAACTCTGCAGGCTAAGAACTCCAAGATCAAAGTCCCAGCAAGTCTGGTGTCTAGCTGGCTTCTTGGCTTGTGGATGACTGTCTTCTTTTTCTGCCCTCACATGGCCAAGAGAAGCACACGGTTTTGTAAGGGCACTAATCCCATTCATAAGACCTTCACCCTTATGACCTGATCGCCTCTCAGAAGCCCCACCTCCCAATACCATTACATTAAAGGTAGGGTTTCAAGATATCAGTATTGGGGGGAACACAAATTTTCAGTCTGTACGAAGTATTTTGTGGCAAGGAGTTTTTTTTTTTTTTTTAAGTCCTTGTGTATTGTCTCATTTTTTAATCACCTGACCTTAATAACGTATTACTATCTCCAGTAAACATAAAAGGAAATAGAGATTCAGAGAGGTACTGACAGAGCTCGAATTTATAATTAATTCTCTTTGACTATAAAGGCCATGCCCATGCTATTATGTTAAGTTAAGGTTATTCTGTGCTTCACAGCAGGTAATGTGTATGGTTTCTTTTAATTGTTTGCAAATTTGTGAACTATTAAGTGACATCATTTGCAAAATAATGAGGTTACTTGATCTAGATGTTTTCCTGAAGTTTATTT
>NW_022303407.1:0-2459 GCF_002776525.5 Piliocolobus tephrosceles | reverse complement strand
TTCTGTGCTTCACAGCAGGTAATGTTTATGGTTTCTTTTAATTGTTTCCAAATTTGTGACCTATTAAGTGACATCATTTGCAAAATAATGAGGTTATTTGATCTAGATGTTTTCCTGAAGTTTATTTTGTTTTCTGTATAGATGTTGTCTTTTTATGTTTTTACTCATATTGCATTTATAGCAAATGCTAACAAACTGGAAATATATTCTCTCTAGGAATCTTGCCCATTTGAAATGTATGGTCAAATGTAAGCTGGAACAACCACCCTGTATGTTCTAATTACTGATAAACAGAATTCTGTAAGGCATCAGACACAACGTCTTAAGATAACTTTATATATTAATATATTTTTTCCCTGTTTTGTAAATATTATCAGAACATCCACTGATAGGCATTTTGGCAAAATTTATTTTGAAAGTATTTTATGAATTTGTTTTCTAAAACAGTGGCATTTATAGTATCTAAATATAGCAATGTACTTATTTTAGGTTAGGCTGTCTTAAACCGACTCATTCTACAGTCTTGTCTGTACATGTATACAGTAATCCATCCTTCTCCATGGAGGATAATTTCCAAGACCCCCAGTGAATGCCTGAAATTGCAGATGGTACTGAACCCAATATATGCTATATTTTTCCTCTCTATACATATCTATGATAAAGTTCAATTTATAATTTATGCACAATAAGAGATTGACAAATTAACAAATAAAATGGAACAATTATAACAATATGCCAGGATCACTACTCTTGGGCTTTGGGGCCATTATTAAGTCTAATAAGGGTTAATCAAACACAAGTACTACAATAAAGGGACTGTTGATCTGATAACCCAGATAGCTACAAAATGATTATCAGGTTTATAGAGTACAGCCTGGATATGTTTTACAAAGGAATGACTTATGTCCCAGGTGAAATGAGGAAACAACATGACATTCAATCCAACTACTCAGAATGATGCACAATGTCAAACTTATGACTTGTTTCTGGAATTTTTCATTTAATCTTTTTGGACTCTGGGTGACCTCGAGATAACTGAAACCACAGAAAGCAAAACCACAAATAAGAAGGGACAATGGGCCAGGTGTGGTTGCTCACACCTGTAATCACATCACTTTGGGAGGCCAACGTGGTTGGATCACCTGAGGTCAGGAGTTCGAGACTAGCCTGGCCAATATGGTGAAACCCTGTCTCTACTAAAAATACAAAACTTAGCCAGGCATGGTGGTGGGCACCTGTAATGCCAACTACACGGGAGGGTGAGGCAGGAGAATCACTTGAACCCAGGAGAAGGAAGTTGCAGTGAGCCGAGACTGCGTCATTGCACTCCAGCCTGGACAACAAGAGCAAAACCCCATCTCAAAAAAAAAAAAAAAAAAGAAGAAGAAGAAGAAAGTAATTGTCCTTACGAGCATTGAGTTTCAAAGCAGGTATTTTATATCCTTCTTTTGATGATATAGATTAATGACAAAGAAAAATAAAAATAAGGCTACAAGGGACATGTAAAATAACTTTTTTACACAGACTTAAATTTAATTTCTTCCTAATTTCAATTTTGCGACAGAGTCTCACTCTGTCTCCCAGCCTGTTGGCCAGGCTGGTCTCTAAATCCTGGCCTCAAGTCATACGCCTGCCTCAGCCTCCCAAATTACTGGGATTACAGGTGTAAGACACTGCTCCTAGCCCCTAATTTTCTTTTCAATTCCTTAGTTGTGACCTTGTGAAGGTTCTTAATCTCTATGCGCTTTCATATTCCTCATTTTCAAAATGAGAGAATTGAAACAGACAGTTTAATTTCTTCAAAATGTACCCCTTTTGTTAGAAATACTATGCAGAAGTCAAACATTTTAAAAATCAGATAAAAGCAGAGCTCCTCTGATTGAAGCAAGGTGGACGCAGGTGTGAGGAAGAGACAGGAGTTCAGCTTTTTTCTTCAACTCATTGCACATGGCAGCTTCAGAGGTACCTCGGTAAACCTTAGAGGACTAATAACTAGGCACAAATGTGATGTATAAGTATGTTTCAGTCTCTAAATTTTGCAAAATGTTGAACACAGAGTGATGAGTTTTGAAGAAAGAGGAAAATAAGAAAAACCACCAATGGAAATAGAAAAGTATTAAAGTGATTGGATTGTTCATACCTCCATTCCACTGGTTTTTGTTGTTGTTGTTCTTTTTTTTCCTTCCTCCTATCTGTAACTAAATCTTTCTGCCACTCTCATTGTATAGGGCTGTCTGTACAAGACTTTCCAGGACTGAATGAATTATGGCATTTTTCCCATAATTACATGAGTAATACTTAATTTTTATACTTTCATAAGCCATTTTGTAAAAATAAACTTAAAAAAAAAAACAGATGTTAAAAACCAAAATGCTTGGTGCCTCAAGCAGTCTGTCTTTTTGGTTCTGGAGTCACAGTATTGACCCCCACAGCTACTTAGCAATAGACTTTTTCTGTTC
>NW_022303406.1:2799-3239 GCF_002776525.5 Piliocolobus tephrosceles | reverse complement strand
TTTTGTGTCTCTATCTCCTTCAGTTCTGCTCTCATCTTAGTTATTTCTTGCCTTCTGCTAGCTTTTGAATGTGTTTGCTCTTGCCTCTCTAGTTCTTTTAATTGTGATGTTAGAGTGTCAATTTTAGATCTTTCCTGCTTTCTCTTGTGGGCACTTAGTGCTATAAATTTCCCTCTACACACTGCTTTAAATGTGTCCCAGAGATTCTGGCATGTTGTATCTTTGTTCTCATTGGTTTCAAAGAACATCTTTATTTCTGCTTTCATTTCATTATGTACCCAGTAGTCATTCAGGAGCAGCTTGTTCAGTTTCCATGTCGTTGAGCTGTTTTGATTGAGTTTCTTAGTCCTGAGTTCTAGCTTGATGCACTGTGGTCTGACAGACAGTTTGTTTTAATTTCTGTTCTTTTACATTTGCTGAGGAGTGCTTTACTTCCAATT
>NW_022303406.1:0-2699 GCF_002776525.5 Piliocolobus tephrosceles | reverse complement strand
TTGTTCTCATTGGTTTCAAAGAACATCTTTATTTCTGCTTTCATTTCATTATGTACCCAGTAGTCATTCAGGAGCAGCTTGTTCAGTTTCCATGTCGTTGAGCTGTTTTGATTGAGTTTCTTAGTCCTGAGTTCTAGCTTGATGCACTGTGGTCTGACAGACAGTTTGTTTCAATTTCTGTTCTTTTACATTTGCTGAGGAGTGCTTTACTTCCAATTATGTGGTCAATTTTGGAATAAGTGTGATGTGGTGCTGAGAAGAATGTATATTCTGTTGATTTGTGGTGGAGAGTTCTATAGATGTCTATTAGGTCCGCTTGGTGCAGAGATGAGTTCAATTCCTGGATATCCTTGTTAACTTTCTGTCTCGTTGATCTGTCTAATGTTGACAGTGGAGTGTTGAAGTCTCACATTATTATTGTATGGGAGTGTAAGTCTCTTTGTAAGTCTCTAAGGACTTGCTTTATGAATCTGGGTGCTCCTGTATTGGGTGAATATACATTTAGGATAGTTAGCTCTTCCTGTTGAATTGATCCCTTTACCATTATGTAATGGCCTTCTTTGTCTCTTTTGATCTTTGATGGTTTAAAGTCTATTTTATCAGAGACTGGGATTGCAACCCCTGCTTTTTTTTGTTCTCCATTTGCTTGGTAGATCTTCCTCCATCCCTTTATTTTGAGCCTATGTATGTCTCTGCATGTGAGATGGGTCTCCTGAAGACAGCAGACTGATGGGTCTTGACTCTTTATCCAGTTTACCAGTCTGTGTCTTTTAATTGGAGCATTTAGTCCATTTACATTTAAGGTTAATATTGTTATGTGTGAACTTGATCCTGCCATTATCATACTAACTGGTTATTTTGCTCATTAGTTGATGCAGTTTCTTCCTAGCCTCGATGGTCTTTACATTTTGGCATGTTTCTGCAATGGCTGGTACCGGTTGTTCCATTCCATATTTAGGGCTTCCTTCAGGGTCTCTTGTAAGGCAGGCCTGGTGGTGACAAAATCTCTAAGCATTTGCTTATCGGTAAAGAATTTTATTTCTCCTTCACTTATGAAACTTAGTTTGGCTGGATATGAAATTCTGGGTTTAAAATACTTTTCTTTAAGAACGTTGAATATTGACCCCCACTCTCTTCTGGCTTGTAGAGTTTCTGCTGAGAGATCTGCTGTCAGTCTGATGGGCTTCCCTTTGTGGATAACCCGACCTTTCTCTCTGGCTGCCCTTAAGATTTTTTCCTTCATTTCAACTTTGGTGAATCTGGCAATTATGTGTCTTGGAGTTTCTCTTCTGGAGGAGTATCTTTGTGGCGTTCTCTGTATTTCCTGAATTTGAATGTTGGCTTGCCCTGCTAGGTTGGGGAAGTTCTCCTGGATGATATCCTGAAGAGTGTTTTTCAATTTGGTTCCATTTTCCCCCTCACTTTCAGGCACCCCAATCAGACGTAGATTTGGTCTTTTGACATAATCCCATACTTCTTGCAGGCTTTGTTCATTTATTTTTCTTCTTTTTTCTTTTGGTTTCTCTTCTCGCTTCATTTCATTCATTTGATCCTCCATCGCTGATACTCTTTCTTCCAGTTGATCGAGTCGGTTACTGAAGCTTGTGCATTTGTCACGTATTTCTCGTGTCATGGTTTTCATCTCTGTCATTTCGTTTATGACCTTCTCTGCATTAATTAGTCTAGCTGTCAATTCTTCCACTCTTTTTTCAAGATTTTTAGTTTCTTTGCGCAGGGTACGTAATTCCTCCTTTAGCCTGAGAGGTTTGATGGACTGAAGCCTTCTTTTGTCATCTCGTCAAAGTCATTCTCTGACCAGCTTTGATCCGTTGCTGGTGATGGGCTGTGCTCCTTTGTAGGGGGAGATGTGCTCCTATTTTTTTGAATTTCCAGCTTTCCTGCCCTGCTTTTTCCCCATCTTTGTGGTTTTATCTGACTCTGGTCTTTGATGATGGTGACATACTGATGGGGTTTTGGTATAGATGACCTTCCTGTTTGATAGTTTTCCTTCTGACAGTCAGGACCCTCAGCTATAGGTCTTTTGGAGATTGCTTGAGGTCCACTCCAGACCCTGTTTGCCTGGGTATCAGCAGCAGAGGTTGCAGAAGATAGAATATTGCTGACCAGCGAGTGCACCTGTCTGATTCTTGCTTTGGAAGCTTCCTCTCAGGGGTGTACTCCACCCTGTGAGGTGTGGGGTGTCAGACTGCCCCTAGTGGGGGATGTCTCCCAGTTAGGCTACTCAGGGGTCGGGGACCCTCTTGAGCAGGCAGACTTCCCCTTCTCAGATCTGAACCTCCGTGTTGGGAGATCCACTGCTCTCTTCAAAGCTGTCAGACAGAGTCGTTCACGTCTGCACAGGCTTCTGCTCCTTTAGCTGAGCCCCGTCCCCAGAGGCGGAGTCTACAGAGACAGGCAGGTTTCCTTGAGCTGCTGTGAGCGCCACCCAGTTCGAGCTTCCCAGCAGCTTTCTTTACCTAATTAAGCCTCAGCGATGGAGAGCGCCCCTCCCCCAGCCTCGCTGCTGCCTTGCGGTTAGATTGCCGCAGACTGCTGTGTTAGCAAGGAGGGAGGCTCCGTGGGGGTGGGACCCTCCCGGCCAGATGTGGGATATATTCTCCGGTGTGCTGGTGTTACAGCGCGGTATTGGGATGGGAGTTACCCGATTTTCCAGGTGTTGTGTGTCTCAGTTCCCCTGG
>NW_022303405.1:0-3381 GCF_002776525.5 Piliocolobus tephrosceles | reverse complement strand
GCCACTCTGAACTGCACTGTGACCTCCCTGATCCCTGTGGGGCCCATCCAGTGGTTCAGAGGAGCTGGACCAGGCCGGGAATTAATCTACCATCAGAAAGAAGGCCACTTCCCCCGGGTAACAACTGTTTCAGACCCCACAAAGAGAAACAACATGGACTTTTCCATCCGCATCAGTGACATCACCCCAGCAGATGCCGGCACCTACTACTGTGTGAAGTTCCGGAAAGGGAGCCCCGACGTGGAGTTGAAGTCTGGAGCAGGCACTGAGCTGTCTGTGCGTGGTGAGTACAGTGCGGGCCTCCTTCGTCCTCTGGTGTGACATTAAGTCAATAATTACATGATCCATTCTTGGAGCAACAATCAGGTGTGGTGGTTGGTGCTCATTTTCATGATCTGATGTCACCCCTTCTCCAGATCACATGAGTTGAGGCTTGGAGATGTCGTGGTAGTCGCTCGAGGGTCCACGGCTTATATTTGACGGAAAAGACAGCATCCCCAGTCTGTGGCTCTACAGCTCTTGTGTTTGCAAAGCTGACCCAGCCCTTTGGTTCCACAGATGAGGGAACTGACAGACTGAGTGATTTCCCCAGGCACAGGTCTGCACCTTGCCTTCTGCTTCCAGAGAAGGCTTCCCCCTCAGGGTTACCCAGTCTCTTCTTTATGCAGCAGGCACTCACTGAGACCCCACTGTGCACCAGGCTCTGCCCTGGATGCTGTGCAAACAGCAGTGAATGAAACAGCCCAAAGCACTTCCCCACCAAGCTTACATTCTCTTCCCTTCTAATGAAGAGAAATCCATCCAGGGCATGGAGAGTGTAAATCGTGTTTTTCTTTATTTAATCTTCAGAAACACCCCACGGGGAAGATTCCTGGGAGGCACATTCACTGCTGAATCTGATGGCCTGGTGGGAGGAGATGCCAATAAGTTTGGCATTTGCTGTGGGTCCATTTGGGAAACCCTTGTGAGATTTGGGGACTGAGTCACACAGTCACCATGGGCTCCGAGCAGAGCTGCGTCATCTCAGAACGTCCCTCACTTCAGGAAAGAGGTCCCACAACTGGGTGACTTAGGGGTTCCCCATATAAGGCAGCAACAAGACTTATTTGGGGTTTCCTGCCAGAGGCTCAAGAGCCTCGTCCTAACTCCTGAATTCTGGAATGTCAGCACAGGAGGGATCTTCAGACCATCCAGCCCAACCCCCTTTACAGATGGGGGACTGAAGCCAAGACATGACAGGGGCCTTGTCCATGGTCACAGCGCCAGTTAGTGACAGAATTGGAGCCAGAGTCCATGTGTGAACCGAGGCAGTCTCCTTTCTTCCCCAGTGTTGGATGCTGTCTCCATAGAAGAGCCTGGTGCATCATAGGTGCTCAATAAAAGCTTCTCAAACAGAACCACAGGTCAGAGAGCCAGCACTTCTCTTTTCACCCATTTCCCAAAGGTTTACAATGCACCTCACATTCAGACACTAAAGCTCGTTGGTGACTGGAAAGCTTCTCCCAAACTCAAGCCCTGTCATTCCATATCGAGATTCCACATCAGAACATAGAGAGCTGCTCCAGTTTTTTACAGCTGAAAAATACTCTAATCTATGGAAAATCAAAATTTATTTTACAGTCTTCTGTTGATGGATATGTAAGTTATTCCCAACCTTAGCTACTAAAACAATCATGCAGTGGATGACCTTGTACATGTGTCACGCTGCTCAGGCAGGAGACACCCACTGGAAGTGACTTTCCTAGGTCAGAGGACAGTGTGCTTTCATATTTGAGAATATTGCCCAATTTCCCTCCTAGATGATGTAGCAATCAGAGATTACAAGCGTAAGCCACCACGCCTGGCTAATTTTGTATTTTGTAGAGACAGGGTTTCTCCATGTTGTTCCAGGCTGGTCTCAAACTCCTGACCTCAGGTGATCCACCTGCCTTCGCCTCCCAAAGTGCTAGGATTAAAGGCATGAGCCATCATGCCCGGCCCCACTTCAAACACTTTTAAGACAGTGGTTGTAACATCTGGCTCTGGCATCAGGGTGGACACAATATATAAGAAACGTCCTTACAAGAAGGAGGAAGGAGATTAATTCTTAGAGAAGGACTTGTGAGGATGCAAGCAAGAGGTTAGAGTGATGGGAAGATGTAACTGTGAGAAACGAATGTGGGCAGCCTCTGGAATTTGGAAAGGCAAAAAACAGAGCCTCCAGAAGACACATAGCTTTACTAACAGCTTTTTTAAAAAACGTGTATATGTAAAGCATAAAACATGATGCTTTCATGTACATGTATGTACATGAAAATGTGCATTGCCCAGTAATGTCTGAAATCAGCTCCTTATAACCCTTCAACTTAGGGAAGGTGACTTTATCCTGATTGTGCAGATAATATTGGCAAAGACACTGAAGTTTCCAGGTGGTGTCTCCCCAGCCCAGGCAATCACAGCCTGTGGTGGCTCAGGTGTGACTCAGATCTGCTAACTCCTAGTAAAGTGCTCACTCCTCTTTGCCATGCTCTCAGCCTAAATGATGAGCTAGATGAGAAAGGAGGGAGGTGGGGAAGGAGGCCAGGAAGCAGCAGCTGTGCCAGAGTCTTCTTACAACCAGTGTTATGAGGGAGGAGCCATTTGCTACCTCCTTTAAAGATAAGGACACTGAGGCTTTGAGAAGAGACTTGACTTGTGAGCAGGTCAGGGAGCCAAGGTTCTAACCCCCCAGTCTGACTCACAGCCCTTGTCTCTGCAACACTCAGCTGTGGTTTTCCAAGTGTGGAGAAATGCTCCAACCTTCTCTTTATAAATTCTTGCAGTGTTCAGTTCTACAGCAAAAAGTGTTAAAAACAAAACAATAACCCTGTAGGGTCGAGGGGCTGGCTTTACACTCCCATCAGAAAGGTCCTGCCGGTGTCTCATGATATGCCAAGCCGGTTCCTAAAGCACAGGTCTCAGCACATGTGAAGCATGTAGGATTCTCCCCCTGTGTTGTGCTGTTTCTCCTTCACTCAGCAGCATCCATTGAGCACAGTCAAGCCTCCTGCAGCCCAGCAGAGCATATATCTGCCCGCTCATGGCGCTGAGGACTAAGGATGAGGAGATGAGGCATTTCCTAGAGAGTGTTTGGCGCCCATGTGAGCAAGAGTTTAGGTTCTCCCCTCCGGCTGTCAGGAGCCCACTGTCTTTTGTTTATGGCTGCAGGGTAAGCAGGCCTGGGCACCCAGGAGGGAGGCTTCTCCCTAATATTGCATGACGTCTAGAATCTCAAAGGGACAATTGAGGTGGTAGTCAGTGTTGGGGCTCAAGAAGTTAAAACACTTGCTCTGTTAATGGACGTAACTGCTTGGTGGGACACAGGAAATGCCCACTGGGACACATGGAGGATGAGGAGACAAT
>NW_022303404.1:0-2208 GCF_002776525.5 Piliocolobus tephrosceles | reverse complement strand
TTTTTTTTTTTTTTTTTTTTTTTTTTGAGACGGAGTCTTGCTCTGTCTCCCGGGCTGGAGTGCGGTGGCCGGATCTCAGCTCACTGCAAGCTCCGCCTCCCAGGTTTACGCCATTCTCCTGCCTCAGCCTCCTGAGTAGCTGGGACTACAGGCGCCCGCCACCTCACCAGGCTAGTTTTTTCTATTTTTAGTAGAGACGAGGTTTCACCGTGTTAGCCAGGATGGTCTCGATCTCCTGACCTCGTGACCCACCCGTCTCCGCCTCCCAAAGTGCTGGGATTACAGGCTTGAGCCACCGCGCCCGGGCTGTACAACATGTTATTTTCTATTCTACTTCATTTGAAAAGAAAATCAATGTAATGCCCAACAATGATCCGGTCTCAACTGCAAACCTGAAAAACACTTCATGTAGCTTCATGTAGAACAAGTTTTATAAAATTGTTTTTCTAAAAAGAAAAAAAAATTGTTTTCCTCCTGTATGTCCCCTTAAACAGAGAGTCAAAAAAGCTCCTTTCTAATCCTATGTTCAGTTCTACATACAATTGTCAACTTTTTGTAGTTGATTCCACCCCGCCACCTCCCACCCCTACACACACACACCGCCCCACCTCCCAAAATCTTCCCACTGCTTAATGCAACATCTGGCACAACCTCCCCTAGGCCAAAAGAGAATTTAACCTAAAAATGATACAAAATACAAACTGTTGACTCCCAATCACTTTCCCTGACCCAGTTACGTCACTAATTTGCTTTGCTTTGCTACAAAGAAATTCAAATGTTCAAATTCAGAAACCAAACAAACAAAACAGTCTTATTCTCAAACAGGTGCTCGGTATAGGAATTCAGAGAGCTCCCTGATCCCAAGTGCAAGGATAGTTTAGGGCAAATATCCAGGTTTTTCACCCTAACATGGTGGCTGTGTATTTTAAAAACTCCTTCATGTGCCGGGCACGGTGGCTCAAGCCTGTAATCCCAGCACTTTGGGAGGCCGAGATGGGCGGATCACGAGGTCAGGAGATCGAGACCATCCTGGCTAACACGGTGAAACCCTGTCTCTACTAAAAATACAAAAACTAGCTGGGTGAGGTGGCGGGCGCCTGTAGTCTCAGCTACTTGGGAGGCTGAGGCAGAAGAATGGCGTAAACCCGGGAGGCGGAGCTTGCAGTGAGCTGAGATCTGGCCACTGCACTCCAGTCCGGGCGACAGAGCGAGACTCCGCCTCAAAAAAAAACAAAAAACAAAAAAAAAAAACTCCTTCATGCTACGATGATTAATCAGATGATATTAAAGCAATACAAGCAAACTATTACCTCACTGCCCCTCACCTGGGTCTTGATTAATGTCAATTTAATTAACTACAAACAGAGCAAAGTGTGGTCAGGTGGGAGACCTGAGACTTGAGACAGATATACAGATTCCAGAGTTTGAGCTGGCAAGCCCTGTGTGAGTCACCAAGGTGACAACCACCTGTTTTTTTTTTTTTTTTTAAAGAGAGAGGCATCAACTGCAACATATTAATGACACACCCCTGTGGACTGAGGGGTGCACTGGTGACAGGGCCTGCTCTAGAGGGCAGTGCCAACTTCTCAGCCAGGAAAGTCAGACGGGGGGTATGAGGAGTGCGGAGTATGTAGGTGGGGTGAAATAGCTACAGGGCTACAGCGTTTATTTCTGTCATAGGAAGAGAGGGCCAGGCGGGTAGATGGTAAGTGACAGTGAATCCAGATCTGCTTGGGGTCCCATAGGCTCAGGTTGGGTGAATGCTGAGGCTGTTTGGATTAAAGACCTTTTAGCCTCAGTGCCCAGTGCTGGACTAAACAGCAAATAGTTCAGCCGGGTGATTATGAAATATGATGCAATCGCCTTCAGATGCCATACTAAAGCTGAAGAAACTCTAATTAAGAAACAACTAGGGCTAGAACCATGTTTTCTAAAAGTTTTCTCCTTGCTCTGAAAACAAGATAGTCAGTACTTAGTGCTGGCAGGACACAGTGGCTCACATCTGTAATCCCAGAACTTTGGGAGGCCGAAGCGTGTGGATCACCTGAGGTGAGGAGCTCGAGACCAGCCTGGGCAACACGGTGAAATCCTGTCTCTACTAAAAATACAAAAATTAGCCAGACGTGGTGATATGCGTCTGTAATCCCAGCTACTCAGAAGACTGAGGCAGGAGAATCACTGAACCCAAGAGGCAGAGGTTGCAGTGAG
>NW_022303403.1:0-1983 GCF_002776525.5 Piliocolobus tephrosceles | reverse complement strand
TCTTAATCTGCTCAATAATTCCAACTCTGGTTTAGCTAATGACTGTTGGCTGTGTTTACAATTAGGAGATCCCATTCCTCTTGCCATACCCAGCAATGACTTAAACTATACATCCAATACTTCCTGCACCATAATTCCTCCCCTTCAAGTACAGCCCTTAGAATTCTATAACTCCCCTTGTATCTACTCCCCTTTCCTCAATAACACTTATGACATCGATGTAGGAATCAGTGAATTCAATAATTGTTCCACCACGATGAATATTTCCCAATCGCTGTGTGCCCCAAACAGTTCAGTTTTTACATGTGGCAATAATAGAGCCTATACCCATTTGCCCGTAAACTGGACAGGACGCTGTGTCTTAGCCACTTTTCTGCCAGATATAGACATTATCCCTTGAGATGAACTTGTACTTATCCCAGCTATAGATCACTTTTTAGGAAGAACAAAAAGGCTGTACACTTTATCCCCTTACTTGTAGGATTAGGCATAACTACTGCCGTAACAACTGGGGCTTCAAGCCTAGGGGTCTCTGTTGCTCAATACAGCAAATTGTCTCGCCAATTGATCTCAGATATGCAGGCTGTCTCAAGTACTAGACAAGATCTACAAGATCAAGTAGATTCTCTGGCAGAAGTAGTGCTCCAAAATAGAAGAGGCCTAGACTTAACTGCAGAACAAGGAAGCATCTGCTTAGCTTTACAGGAAAAGTGCTGTTTCTATGCCAACAAGTCTGGAATCGTCAGAGATAAGATCAAGCATCTACAAGAAGACCTAGAAAGATGACAAAAAGAGATGGATGATAACCCATTTTGGACTGGGTTCCATGGACTCCTTCCCTATCTTATGCCATTCCTGGGCCCCCTGCTTTGCCTATTGCTCTTACTCTCTGTAGAGCCTTTGGTCCTCAATAAGCTCATGACATTCATTAAGCAGCAAGTTGAGGCCATCCAAGCGAAGCCTATACAGGTCCATTATCATCTCCTTGAGCAAGAAGATTGTGGTGGTTCATACTTACGCCAACCATAAACCACCTTCCCTGTGCGCTGAACTGGACAGGAGATGTCCAGTTCATCTAACCTAAGACAGGAGGGCCGTCATAAGCTACTGCCTAATCCCACGATGGGTAACAGTGATGAGATGTATTACTCCAACCTAAGACAGGCGCAGTTCCCGAGGGATAATCTTCTAGCCACTATTATATATATATAAAAAAGGGGGACCTGTCCGGAGCCGTGAGGCCCGGAATAAGCCGACCTCTGTTGCTTGATCTCAGCAAAGCGGAGACAAGATGGCACATTTCCGGATTCTTTATTATAAATTGTTCCCGCTTTCGCCTAAAGCTTTTTTCACAGGCGCCTAAACTTTTCCCGCGGGCTCCTAGCCTTTTCCCGCATGCGCCAACCTTTCCCGTGCGTGGCAAACATTTTCACGCCCAGGAAGATATGCAGCCTACCCCGCAGGTGCGATCCCATGCCTGGGAAAATTACAAACCCACGGCACACGCGCAATTGTAATTTGAGAGAACCCAGCCCTCCCTTACCGCCTGGCCCAACCTCTTCCCCTGCCAGCCTATATAAGGCATTGCACTGCCACCATTAAATGAGACTTGATCAGGCTATTTGTCTTGTCTCCATTTCTCGTGTTTTCTTGTCTCCTCCATTCCCACTCCCCCTTTCAGGGTCCGTTCGACTGTCCTGCAGGGCATGACATGAGCGGAGGTGATGTTATCTTGGGGTTGACCTGTCTCTCACTGGGGAGGCTTTTCTCTTAGGGTAGGAGATGTCATTTGTAGTTTATGGTCATGCTGACATTAGCTATTAGGCTGATGCCCTTTGAGTTGGATTTAGGTGGTTTTTAATCAAAGAGAACTTTAAAATGGTGGTGTTGTCCAAAATGGCAATGCTCCTGTTCTGTCAGTTTCTTGCTGTAAAATATACTGTTATAAACACCTATGAGTTTATTATCATGGGTATAATTATA
>NW_022303401.1:0-1068 GCF_002776525.5 Piliocolobus tephrosceles | reverse complement strand
TCAGGCATGTTTACCTAATGGCTCGAACTTTCACAATGTCTCTCTCCCTGAGAGGACAGCGGAGGATCCCATGCACTGTCTCCAGGAACATGCCCCTCCCAGAGAGGATTCACAAATCCAATGTGCACATGCATGCATGCACAGACACATATCACACACACACACACATGCACACGCACACCTACATGAAATACATACATTCACACACGCACACACATTCACATAATCACATAACACCAACACATAACACAGGCAGACACATACACACAACACTCAAACACACACGCACAAACATACACACAACACTCAAACGCACACGCACAAACATACACACAACACTCAAACACACACGCACAAGCATATGCACAACACTCAAACACACATGCGTATACATACACATTCTGACACACCTACATATGGAAATGCGTAGACATAACATGCACAAATATACATGTATAACTAGACACACACGAGCATCCATGCATGCCTACTTGCACATATGTGCAGTCGTGCCTAAACATGTAACACATGCACACACATACATGCAACACAAATACACATGCACACGTATACACATGCATGCACATGTACATTACACACAAAGGCACACATATATGCACAACACATATACATGCAATACACACTTTCATACACAGAAATGCAAACACACATACATATATACACCCCTCAAAGACCCCATTATTCAATTCTAAACAAGGTGGTTTATCCCCCAAATGTACCTTCTCGTAATTCATAAGCTCTACTGCACATTTCTTGTTTCAAATACTGAGGTCTCACACACAGCACACACACATTTATACTCCAATACGTGTGAACATAGAAATAGAAATAGGCACACGTGCATGAAGACCCTCTTCTGTAAAGGGATTCTCAAACTTGAACTGAACGAATTCTGCTAATTATAGTCAGAGTCAGCAAAGATATATATTTGACCTCGGAATGAATAGACTCGTTCTTTACCTTACCCCTGGCAACAGCAAGAATGTAAAACAGAGGTGTATGATACGATGCCACTTATTCAATCCCACTTCCTGGGATCTGACCCAC
>NW_022303400.1:1731-2043 GCF_002776525.5 Piliocolobus tephrosceles | reverse complement strand
ACAAACTCATCCTTTTTTATGGCTGCATAGTGTTCCATGGTGTATATGTGCCACATTTTCTTAATCCAGTCTGTCACAGATGGACATTTGGGTTGATTCCAAGTCTTTGCTATTGTGAATAGTGCCGCAATAAACATACGTGTGCATGTGTCTTTATAGCAGCATGATTTATAATCCTTTGGGTATATACCCAGTAGTGGAATGGCTGGGTCATATGGTACATCTAGTTGTAGATCCTTGAGGAATTGCCATACTGTTTTCCATAATGGTTGAACTAGTTTACAATCCCACCAACAGTGTAAAAGTGTTCCT
>NW_022303400.1:0-1631 GCF_002776525.5 Piliocolobus tephrosceles | reverse complement strand
ATGGTTGAACTAGTTTACAATCCCACCAACAGTGTAAAAGTGTTCCTGTTTCTCCACATCCTCTCCAGCACCTGTTGTTTCCTGACTTTTTAATGATTGCCATTCTAACTGGTATGAGATGGTATCTCATTGTGGTTTTGATTTGCATTTCTCTGATGGCGAGTGATGATGAGCATTTTTTCATGTGTCTGTTGGCTGTATGAATGTCTTCTTTTGAGAAATGTCTGTTCATATCCTTTGCCCACTTTTTGATGGGGTTGTTTGTTTTTTTCTTGTAAATTTGATTGAGTTCTTTGTAGGTTCTGGGTATTAGCCCTTTGTCAGATGAGTAGATTGCAAAAATTTTCTCCCATTCTGTAGGTTGCCTGTTCAGTCTGATGGTAGTTTCTTTTGCTGTGCAGAAGCTCTTTAGTTTAATTAGATCCCATTTGTCAATTTTGGCTTTTGCTGCCGTTGCTTTTGGTGTTTTAGACATGAAGTCCTTGCCCATGCCTATGTCCTGAATGGTACTACCTAGGTTTTCTTCTAGGGTTTTTATGGTATTAGGTCTAACATTTAAGTCCCTAATCCATCTTGAATTAATTTTCATATAAGGAGTAAGGAAAGGATCCAGTTTCAGCTTTCTACTTATGGCTAGCCAATTTTCCCAGCACCATTTATTAAATAGGGAATCCTTTCCCCATTTCTTGTTTTTGTCAGGTTTGTCAAAGATCAGATGGCTGTAGATGTGTGGTATTATTTCTGAGGACTCTGTTCTGTTCCATTGGTCTATATCTCTGTTTTGGTACCAGTACCATGCTGTTTTGGTTACTGTAGCCTTGTAGTACAGTTTGAAGTCAGGTAGTGTGATGCCTCCAGCTTTGTTCTTTTGATTTAGGATTGTCTTGGCAATGTGGGCTCTTTTTTGGTTCCATATGAACTTTAAAACAGTTTTTTCCAATTCTGTGAAGAAAGTCATTGGTAGCTTGATGGGGATGGCATTGAATCTATAAATAACCTTGGGCAGTATGGCCATTTTCACGATATTGATTCTTCCTATCCATGAGCATTGTATGTTCTTCCATTTGTTTGTGTCCTCTTTTCTTTCACTGAGCAGTGGTTTGTAGTTCTCCTTGAAGAGGTCCTTTACATCCCTTCTAAGTTGGATGCCTAGGTATTTTATTCTCTTTGAAGCAATTGTGAATGGAAATTCATTCATGATTTGGCTCTCTGTTTGACTGTTACTGGTGTATAAGAATCCTTGTGATTTTTGCACATTAATTTTGTATCCTGAGACTTTGCTGAAGTTTCTTATCAGCTTAAGGAGATTTTGGGCTGAGACAATGGGGTTTTCTAAATATACCATCATGTCATCTGCAAACAGGGACAATTTGACTTCTTCTTTTCCTACCTGAATACCCTTGATTTCTTTCTCTTGCCTGATTGCCCTAGCCAGAACTTCCAACACTATGTTGAGTAGGAGTGGTGAGAGAGGGCATCCCTGTCTTGTGCCCGTTTTCAAAGGGAATTTTTCCAGTTTTTGCCCATTCAGTATGATATTGGCTGTGGGTTTGTCATAAATAGCTCTTATTATTTTGAGGTACATTCCATCAATACCGAATTTATTGAGCGTTTTTAGCATGAAGGGCTGT
>NW_022303398.1:0-8060 GCF_002776525.5 Piliocolobus tephrosceles | reverse complement strand
GTGGCATGAAAAAATGTAAGGTATTTTGTGTAGTTAATTGTATAAAAGTTAGAATCTTTTCTTAGCAAGAATTATAAAAGATACTACTCATAAACCTCGCCATTCTAAGCAAAACATTGTTAACAATGTGGTGTTAATATCTTCTGAGAACAAAGCTGGAGGCATCTCATTACTCAACTTAAAACTATAGTAACTGAAAGTTAGTATAGTTATGGCAGTGACCGAAACAGCATGGTACTGGCACAAAAACAGACCAATGAAACAGGATAGAGGCCCAGAAATAAGGCTGCACACCTACAACTATAGGATTTTTGACAAAGCTGACAAAGGCAAGTGGTGAGGAAAGGACTCCCTATTCAATAAATGGTACTAGGATAACAGGCTAGCCATATGCAGAAGATTGAAACTGGGCCCCTTCCTTCCACATTGTGCAAAAATCAACTCAAGATGGATTAAAGACTTAAATGTAAAACCTAAAAATATAAAAACCCTGGAAGATAACCTAGGCAATACTGTTCTAAACGTGGGAATGAACAAGATGCCAGCATGACGAAGATGCCAAAAGCAATTGCAACAAAATCAAAAGTTGACAAATGGGATCTAATTGGAGAGTTTCTGCACAGCAGAAACAACAAAAAGGGAGTGGTAATCAGATAAACTACAGAGTGGGAGAAAATATTAGTAAACTGTGCATCCATCAAAGGTCTAATATCCAGAATCAATAAGAAACTTAAATTAACAAAACCAAACAACCCCACTAAAAAATGGGCAAAAGAAATGAGTAGATGCTTTTCAAACGAGACAGACGTAAAACCAACAAGCATGTAAGAAATGCTCAGCATCTTATTAGAGAAATCCATACCCAAAGAATGTAAATCACTTTATCACAAAGAAACATTGCATGTGTATGTTCATTGCAGCACTGTTCACAATAGCGAAGACATGAAATCAACCTAAATACTCATCAATGGTCAACTGGATAAAGAAAACGTGGTACATATGCATCATGGAACACTACGCAGTTATAAAAAAGAATGAGATCATGTCCTTTCCAGAAACATGGATGGAGCTTGAGGCCATTATCCTAAGCAAATTTGTACAGGAACAGAAAACGAAATACCTCATGTTCCCACTTACAAGTGGGAGCTAAACAAGGAGAACACGTGGACACAAACAGGAGAACAACAGACACCTGGGCCAACTTGAGGGTGGCGGGTGGTGGGTGGAGGGTGGGAGGAAGGAGAGGATCAGAAAAAATACCTAGTAGGAAATAGGCTTATTACCCGGGTGACAAAATCATCTATATACCAAACCTCTGTGATACACAGTTTACCTATATAATAAAACTTCCCGTGTGCCTCTTAACCTAAAATAAAAGTCATAATAAAAAAATAATAAAATATCTTCTGAGACTGTGAGAAGTTTAAGAATCAGAAATGTTACTATGTGTATCATGCTATGTGTTTATCCCATGAATATCATTTTACATTTCTAAAGATAATTTCTTAAGTACTGTATTGCTGTAAACGATTGGATAAAATCAACTGATGCAGTTAATTATTAAATTTCTGGATTACTTTTGAGTAATTTTCATTGTCATAAACTAATATCCCTAGGACAACTTTGTTGTAACTGTTTGCATATCTTGAAAACGTTAATTCTTTCAATAGGAAAAATTCACAAGAATAGAATTTTTTAAAGAGGAAAATCTTTAGTGATTTTGAAATATATTTCCAAATTTTTCCTCAAGAAAAGGAATGCAATTTGGTAAATTCTCTTGGTAAGAGAATGAGAAAGTTCATGCTCACAACTTTGCCAGTATTTTCAATTCTTTTCCAATTTGATAAGTGAGAAATATTACATTGTGATAAAATACTAGCTGTATTAGAAAATCGTAATATAAAGTATTATGTTAAACATCAAACATGTACATAAAATAAAATAATATATGGAAGTCACCCTTTATTTTCCAAAAATCATTACTAGAGTAGGTAACAACTTTCTGTGACACTTGGCCATTTGTGTGTGTGTGTATCTTTATAACACATAAAGGAGATCATTTGATGTATGTTTTGAAATGACTTGCTTTCAATTAACAAAATGTCTTGGCAACTTGTGATAGTCTGTGTTTGTGTCTGTGTAGTCATGTGTATAAACATTTGCAGTAAATTACTACACTGTTTTCCATACTGTGTGTGTAGAATACTTGTTTGTTCTACCATGATATATTTTAATGTTGATTACAATGTTATTAAAAACTGATATGTTATATGTACACATATAGCATCAGTTTTTATGGGGTGTGTGTGTGTGTGTGTGTGTGTATACACCATGTCAGTTTTTAATAATGTTTATATGTTGTGCAAGCATATTAATATTATTAGTTATGATAGATAATGCATACTCCACAGAAACATTACAATCTAAACTTCACTGATAATATATAAAAGTATGAACTTCTGCACACTTTTACAATCATTAAATTATTTTTCTATTTGCATTTTCTGATGTCATTTGAAGAAGAACTTTTTATATGTCTACTTAGAAGGCTGTGTATATGGTGAATAAAAGTACAGACTCTGACCACATTACATAAGTTTTAATTCTAGCTTCTTTGCTTCCTAGCAAAGAGAGTCTATAAAATGTAACCAGTCTTTGCCTTGGTTTCCTAACTGTAAAATGGAAAGGAAATTAGTACCTAGCTAGTAAAGTAGTAGTGAAGACACATGTAAAGCCCTAGAGAAAAAACTGGCACAAAATTAGCCCCACGATATTTGGTTAGTTTTTAATATTTATCTGCCTATTCATATCTTTTGCCCATAGTTTTTTAAATTAAATATTGTTTATTTTACCAGTCAGAATGCTATAGTATATGATATACTTTTACTGTATCCAAAACATGAATTTCCAAGGAAACCATAATTGTTGGGTGTCCCATCCATGTAATCATTTCCTCTCTGATCTTCCGGGAAAACACTCTCATGTACACATCTTTCATCTCCCATCTCCTCCTCCTCAATCTTCTTCATGAAATGTTTTTTCTTTGCCTGTGTCTCTTTTTTTTTTTTTTTAAACTTTTAAGTTCAGGTGTACTCGTGCAGGTTTGTCACAGAGGTAAACTCATGTCATGGGTTTTTTTGGTACTGATTATATTGTTACCCATGTATTAAGCCTATTACCCATTAGTTATTTTTCTTGATTCTCTCTCTCCTTCTATCCTCCACCTTCCAGTAGGCTCCAGTGTCTGTTGTTTCCCTATGTGTCCATTATTCTCATTAATATGCTCCCACTTATAAGTGAGAACATGTGGTATTTGGTTTTCTGTTCCTGCAGCAGTTTACTAAGGATAATGGCCTCCAGTTCCATCCATATTCATGCAAAGAACATAATATTGTTCTCTTTTATGGCTTCATACTATTCCATGGTGTATATGTACCACATTTTTGTTATCCAGTCTGCCATTGATGAGCATTTAGGTTGATTGCATGTCTTCGTTATTGTAAATACTGCTGCAGTGAACATACACATAAATGTGTCTTTATAATAAGACTATTTCTATTCCTTTGGGTCTATACACAGTAATGTGATTGCTGTGTTAAATGGTAGTCTGTTCTTAGGTCTTTGTGGAATTACCACACTGTTTTCTACAATGGTTGGACTAATTTACACTCTTACCAGCAGTATAAAGTGTTCTCTTTTCTCTGTAACCTCATTAGCATGTTATTTTACTTTTTTAAAATAGCCATTCTGACTGGCATGAAATGGTATCTCACTGTGGTTTTGATTTGCATCTATAGTGATCAGTGATGTTGAGCTTGTTTCATATGCTTGTTAACTGTATGTATGTCTTTTTTTGAAAAATGTCCTTTCATGTCCTTTGTCCACTTTTTAATGCGGTCGTTTGTTTTCTTTTCCTGTAAATTTAAGTTTCTTATAGATGTGGGATATTAGATCTTTGTCAGATTCATAGTTTGCAAAAATATTCTCCCATTCTGTAGGTTGTCTGTTTTCTCTGTTGATCGTTTCTTTTGCTTTGTAGAAACTCTTTAGTTTAATTAGATCCCACTTGTCAGTTTTGCTTTTGTTACAACTGCTTTTGGCATTTTATTCATCAAATCTTTTCCCTTTCCTATGTCCAGAATGGTATTGCCTAGGTCGTCTTCCAGGGTTTTTACACTTTTGGGTTCTACATTTAAGTTGTTAATCCATCTGGAGTTGATTTTTGTATATGCTGTAAGAAAGAAGTCAAATTTCAATTTTCTGCATATGGCTAGCCAGTTCTCCCAGCACCATTTATTGAATAGAGAATCCTTTCCTCCTTGCTTGTTTTTGTCAGTTTTGTTGAAGATCAGTTGGTCATAGATGTGTGGTCTTATTTCTGGGCTATTTCTGTTCCATTGGTCTATATATCTGTTTTTGTACCATTACCATGGTGTTTTGGTTACTGTAGCTCTGTAGCATAGTTTGAATTCAGGTAGCATGATGCCTCCAGCTTTGTTCTTTTTTCTTAGGATTACCTTGGATATTTGGGCTCACTTTTGGTTCCATATGAATTTTAAAATAGTTTTTTCTAGTTCTGTGAAGAATGTCATTGGTAGTTTGATGGAAATAACATTGAATATATAAATTGCTTTGTACAGTTTGGCCATCTTAACAGTATTGACTCATCTTTCCATGAACATGGAATACTTTTCTATTGTTGGTGTCATCTCTGATTTTGAGTGGTGTTTTGCAGTTCTCATTGTAAGAGATCTTTCACCTCCCTCATTAGTTGTATTCCTAGATATTTTATTCTTTTTGTATCAATTATGAATAAGACTGAATTTCTGATTTGGCTTTAGGCTTGACTGCTGTCGATGTGTAGATATGTTTATGAGTTTTGTATGTTGGTTTTATACTCTGAGAATTCACTGAAGTTGTTTATCAGTTTAAGGAGCTTTCAGGCTGAGACTATGGAGTTTTCTAGATATAGAATCATGTCATCTGCTAACAGAGATAGTTTGACTTCCTCTTTTCCAAATTGAACACCTTTCTTTCTTTCTCATGACTGATTGCTCTAGCCAGGACTTCCAATGTTGGATAGAAGGGGTGTCAGAAGGCATCCTTGCCTTATGCTAATTTTCCAAAGGAATGCTTCCAGCTTTTGTCCATTCAGTATGCTGCTGACTGTGGGTTTGTAATAGGTTGCTTTTATGATTTTGAGGTATGTTCCTTCAGTACCTAGTTTATCGAGAGTTTTCACATGAAGGATGTTGAATTTTATCAAAAGCCTTTTCTGTATCTGTTGAGATAATCATGAGGATTTTGTCTTTAGTTCTGTTTATGTGATGAATCACATTTATTGATTTGCATATGTTGAACCAACCTTAAATTCCGGGGATAAAGCCTACTTGATTGTATTTTTTTCTTGATTTATAATAATACTTTTTGTGTATTATGGGACCTTTGATATAAATATATTGCAAAGAATCTTCCCCAATATGTCACTTGATTTTAACCTGGCATCTTTCCTACATGGGATTGCCAAGGCTTACATAGTTACATATATGATTTTTCCTCACAGTTTTAAAATTTTGAATAACATCTTTCCTATATTTTTATTAATACATAGTTTTTAAAGGTTTTATGTCATTGTTATTTATGTTTGTCAGCTTTTTGAGTTATAAACTTATGATTTTTTAAGTAAATTGTTATGTATTAGATATCCATTGTTTATTGAATTAAAAACCAGTAATTATATACTAAAATTCCATATATTTTATATATATGTCTCTCTCAATACATATTTCCTATTGAAATATTAATTTTTTACCAATATACATTTCAATTATTTTAAAATTATAATAGAATTTTATAACTAATATAATAGTTTCATTTATTTACCATTCCTGAATATTTGTTTTCTGTGTGCATCCTTTTTTACATTCTCTAATAAATTGCTCATTCAATTGTTAAAAACTTTTAAGTACCATTTTTACAATATTTGTATGTTGCTTCTTATTTTTTCTGTCAACGTGGCTAGTCCTGATCTCAGAGTATTTCTAGACTTGTAGTATAGATTGAGAACTGGTTTTTGTGTTTGTTCTCTGCAAATAAAGAACAAACAGTTTACTAAATATATGGTAGACATTTCCCTAAATCATCTGTTGTCAATTTGTTTTTTCAGTGATGTATATGAGGGCTACCTTTTCAGTTTTTACAGTGTCTTTCAGATTATTTAGGTTTCTATTTATTCTGACATTTAAGTTACATTTTCTTAGAAATGTAATCCTTTGTCTAATTCTCAAAAAAGTGTTACCAAAGTTATACCAATAACTAAATATTTTAAAAATTCATATATATCAATGGCTCTTTCCATTTCACTAGTGTCCTGAATTTTATAAACATGCAACATATCCCTAGCCAAATGGAATAGTTTTATCTCTGTTTTAATGTTCGTTCCAATTATTTTTTCTTTCTGTTGCATTTTTGTGGAGACTCTGAAATACAGTTATAAAAGTAGCACACGTCTTTACAAGAGTACAGATTTTAATTCTAATGATATTTATGCTCTTCTATTATAAACATACATTTGACTTTGGAAAATAATTTTCGTATTTATTTAGCTACCTTGAATTCTTAAAACACATTAAATCTTATCACTTCGTATATGAAATATCTTATTTGTATCCAATGATGTGCTTCTGAGGTTTCTTATTCTATGTTTAGATATGTTAATAGATTAGTGGATTTCCTTACACTAAACCTCTCTTGCATTACTCACGTGCATCTACACTGGTCATCATATATTGTTACTTAATACTTTACTGAATGACATTGCATATATTTTCTAACATATTTTGCAACCATATTCATAAGTGTTCTGCACACCCCTTATTGATCCTGTTGGCAAAGAAGAAATCCCCTTCTCTAAATAGTAGGAGATGGCTGGTATATGATACCCACCACTAGACGGATTAGGTTGGGTGGCAGTTCACTAGTTACATATACTCACTGCATGGGGAAGGGAATACCACACAGCATGCAGGTCCATGCAGTGGTTCCATTTAGGTGGTGGAGGGCAGGGTGAGTTAACCAACAGGGACTCTGGAGGCAGGCTTTGTAGTAACCAGAGGGTCAGGAGGCTCCTGGTTCCATGAAAGCTGTGAGATTGATTTATTGGAAAAATTTCATGGGCTGGCAAGAAGGTGAAAATCAAGAGATTGCAGCTAGTGTGGCTGATAAGGAAACTGGTCAGAGGAGACTCATTTCCAGCTGGGTGGGAGCCCTATCTGGATAGAGCAGGGATGCTCATGATCAGGCCTTTGGGGATCCCATGAGGCTAAAAGATATCAAGGACAGACTTGAAATTCTAGATTTTACAATACAACAAGAGATTGATCTATTTATTTTTTTGTAATACTTGTGACAGAATTTGGTAATAAATGTATATTAGCCTAATAAACAAAAGCGCTTTCTATCTTTTTCTTAACTTTTTCTAGGATATTCTTAAAATATTATTTCTAATATTAGAATGTTATTTATACAGTATACATTTTCTAAAAAATTTTAAATAATAATGGACTTACTGGTTCTTTAACATAACTGTACAACCATCTGATTCTGATAACTTTTTGAATGCTTGAATCACCTTTGCAACTACTTTTATGTGAGAATATTTAATTAAGATTATTAAAATGTTTTAAATTTTGCTTAGAAAGAATTTACTCTAGATTTCATTTTTTGCATAGATTTGCAGGTGGCATTTTTCTTTATTTTTTATTTATCTTATGTATAACAACATTATAAGAAACAAAATATAGCTTTTATTCCTAATCTTGTTTTTTTTTTTTAATCTCTTTAAATTAACTGGGTTCATGAAGACTATTCCTTTATCTTTCCTACAGACTGGTTTGGATTTATGTATATTCACATACTCCTTTTTATTTAATTTTAATATTTTTTTAGTTCTTATATCGTTAAAATTACATTGTTTTTCAATATTTTAAGAAAAATTCTAAATTGATTTATTTATATCTGTTAGAGTTTGAATTTTGTAGAAGCTGAACCTGAGACAGAAA
>NW_022303396.1:1525-3478 GCF_002776525.5 Piliocolobus tephrosceles | reverse complement strand
AAAAAAAAAAAAAAAAAAAGAGAAGAAACCAAAAAAAATAAATAAAAAGAAAAAAAAAATTCTCTTCCTCATTTCTCCATAGCCATTTGATTCTAACTACCTTATACTTGATAGGTAAGTGGCTTCTTTCTGTAGTTGGCAGATATTGCTAGAAATACTGTAACCACCCAAGGGGCTCACCTTGCCCGCTGCCTACACAGAGCAAATTTACCAAGACAGGGAACTGCAGGAGAGAAAGAGTAATTCATGCAGAGCCGGCTGTGTGGGAGACCAGAGTTTTATTATTACTCAAATCAGTCTCCCTGAGCATTCAAGGAGCAGAGTCTTTTTTTTCTTCTTTTTTACTTTTTAGAGGAGTTTTGCTCTTTTTGCCTAGCCTGTAGTGCAATGGCGCAATCTCGGCTCACTGCAACCTCTGCCTCCCTGGTTCAAGGGATTCTCCTGCCTCAGCCTCCCAAGTAGCTGGGATTACAGGTGCACACCACGACGCCCGGCTAATTTTGTATTTTTAGTAGAGACAGGGTTTCACCACGTTGGCCAGGCTGTTCTCGAACTAAGGATAACTTGGTGGGTAGGCGGATGCCCGTGAACCAGGAGTGCTGATTGGTCAGAGATGAAATCATAAGGAGTCGAAGTTGTCTTGCACTGAGTCAGTTCATGGGTGGGGCCACAAGATCAGATGAGCCAGTGTATCGATCTGGGTAGCGCCAGCTAATCCATCAAGTGCAGGCTCTGCAAAATATCTCTAGCACTGATTTTAGGAGCAGTTTAGGGAGGGTCAGAATTTAGTAGCCTCCAGCTGCATGACTCCTAAACCATAATTTCTAAACTTGTGGCTAATGTTTATCCTACAAAGGCAATCTAGTCCCCAGGCAAAAAGGAGGTCTGCTTTGGGAAAGGGCTGTTGTCCTCTGTTGGTGTGTGTGTGTGTGTGGTTTTTTTTTTTTTGAGGTGGCGTCTCACTCTGTCACCCAGGCTGTACTGCAGTGGTGTGATCTTGGCTGACTGCAACCTTCACCTCCCAGTTTCAGGCGATTCTCCTGCCTCAGCCTCCAGAGTAGCTGGGATTACAGGTGTGCACCACCATGCCTTGCTAATTTTTTTTTTTTTTTTTTTAATTTTTAGTAGAGATGGGGTTTTGCCATGTTGGCCAGGCTAGTCTCAAACTCTTGACCTCAAATGATTCACCTGCCTCGGCCTCCCAAAGTGCTGGGATTACAGGTGTGAGCCACTGCACCTGGCTGTGGTCTTTAAACTATAAACTATAAACTAAGTTTCTCCCAAAGTTAATTCAGCCTATGCCCAGGAATGAACAAGGACTGCTTGGAGGTTAGAAGCAAGATGGAGTAGGTTAAGTTAGATATCTTTCACTGTCTCAGTCATAATTTTGCAAAGACGGTTTCAATATGTCAGTGTCATTTGGATGTCATTGGCCCTGTCAACCCTCCATTTTACTCTTCCAATTTATTGTTTTCCTTTCTCTTGTTTTTTTTTTTTTTCCCCCTTTCTCTTCTTTCAGTGGCCCATCATTTACTACTTCTCTATTTGTTGGCACCTCATTAAGAATGGGTTGGCAACGGGAAAGAAGGAGTGTACGAACTCAAATCTGTAATTTCTGGAAAAATATTTCAGAGAGGAGACTTGAAGCTATGTCCCCTAATGTCGTTTTGTTTTTGAAAAGTGGAGTCGGGCCGGGCGCAGTGGCTCAAGCCTGTAATCCCAGCACTTTGGGAGGCCGAGATGGGCGGATCACGAGGTCAGGAGATCGAGACCATCCTGGCTAACACGGTGAAACCCCGTCTCTACTAAAAAATACAAAAAACTAGCCGGGCGTGGTGGCGGGCGCCTGTAGTCCCAGCTACTGGGGAGGCTGAGGCAGGAGAATGGCGTGAACCCGGGAGGCGGAGCTTGCAGTGAGCTGAGATCCGGCCACTGCACTCCAGCCTGGGCGAC
>NW_022303396.1:0-1425 GCF_002776525.5 Piliocolobus tephrosceles | reverse complement strand
CAAAAAAAAAAAAAAAAAAAAAGGCCATAAGTCTTACATTACTGGATCCCACCCACACTAGAAAGATATTCCTGCTATTATCCAGAGTCCACAGTCCATAGTAAAGATCCTTCATCCAAGCAATGATACTGATAAAAACTCAGTCTCTTCTGTAAGCACTCCAAACCAAAATAAGTTAAATTAAATCAAATACCCAGAAGGACCAAACAACTAGACAATGCTAACCAGATAGGAGGTTTAAAAAAAAAAAAAAAATCACTTACCGGCTGGGCGCAGTGGCTCATGTCTGTAATCCCAGCACTTTGGGAGGCCGAGACGAGCAGATCACAAGGTCAGGGGTTTGAGACCAGCATGACCAACATGGTGAAACCCCATCTCTACTAAAAATACAAAAATTAGCCAGGCGTGGTGGTGTGCACCTGTAATCCCAGCTACACAGGAGGCTGAGGCAGGAGAATCACTTGAACCCAGGAGGCGGAAGTTGCAGTGAGCCAAGATCATGCCACTGCACATCAGCCTGGGTGACAGAGCGAGACTCACTCAGTACCCCCACAAAAAATCACCTATCAATAGCACAGTCCCTGGAATGATTTCTTCTACTGTAAACTGGCTAAAGAAATACAAATTGGAATTATGATTCTTAAGGGGTTAAGCGTATAGGCTTTGTTATCTGCCTGGGTTTAAGTATAAGATCTATCACTTTTAGCTGTATGACTTTGGGCAAAGTATCAACCACTCGAAACTGCAGCTTTCTTTTCTGTAAAATGGAGGAATAAAAATACATAGGGTGGTTGTGAAGATTAAATGAGGCATTTCATGTAAAGTGCTTAGAAAAATGTCTTGACGCACAGAAAGCCAGTAATACTGTTACTACTACAGGAACTAGAGAGCTTGGGTGTGGTTGGTAGAGTTTTTGAAGTTTGTAAACCAGCCTCCCCAGGCTCCCCTCTTCCATTTGCAGCAGACCTGAAAACTACAGGAATTATTCACTTTTAGAGGGAAAAACAAAATAAAACTCCAGATTAGGGCTCGAAAGACTGGGAGTCCAAGTCCTGGCTCCTCCAAAAACTAGCTAGGAGAACTTGGAAAAGGTATAACCCCTGTAAGCTTCCATTTCTATTACTCTTCATGGTTTAGTTTTCATGAGCTAATATATATAAAACCATAGCCTGTGCGAACTCTAAAGTTCACCAATCTTTGGGTTTTTGCAAAAATAATTTTGTCTCCGGCAGCCAGTCTCAAAGGCAACTCTCCTCCTATCTTCCTACTTATTCATCATAAAATCAAAACCAATGTCACAGCCGGGCACCGCGGCTCATACCTGCAATCACAGCACTTTAGGAGACCAAGATGGGAGGATCACTTGAGGTTGGGAGTTCAAACCCAGCCTGGTCAACATGGCGAAACCCCATCTTTACTTAAAAT
>NW_022303395.1:0-2627 GCF_002776525.5 Piliocolobus tephrosceles | reverse complement strand
TGGGAGGCCGAGGTGGGCGGATCACCTGAGGTCACAAGTTTGAGACCAAACTGGCCAACATGATGAAACCCCGTCTCCACTAGAAATACAAAAATTAGCCGGGTGTGGTGGCAGGTGCCTGTAATCCCAGCTGCTTGGGAGGCTGAGGCAGAGAAATCGCTTGAATCAAAGGAGGCAGAGGTTGCAGTGAGCCGATCCAGCCTGGGCGACAGAGGAGACTCCGACCCCCATCCCCCAAAAAATAATAAATAGTAAATAAATAGATGAAACAGAAATAACTAACAAATAGAATATGCGTGGTGTAACTATGCTAAATGAAACTCAAAATATGGCCAGGCGTGGTGACTCATGCCTATAATCCCGGCACTTTGAGAGGCTGAGGTGGGCAGATCACTTGAGGTCAGGAGTTGGAGACCAGCCTGGCCATTATGGCGAAACCACATCTCTACTTAAAATACAAAAAATTAGCTGGACATGGTGGCATGTGCCTGTAATTCTTGTTTTCTTTTTCTTTTTTTGAGACGGAGTCTTGCTGTGTCGCCCAGGCTGGAGTGTAGTGTGAGCGATCTCAGCTCACTGCAACCTCCACTTTCCTGGTTCGAGCAATTCTCCTGTCTCAGCCTCCTGAGTAGCTGGGACTACAGGCGCATGCCACCATGCCTGGCTAATTTTTTGTATTTTTAGTAGAGTCAGGGTTTCACTGTGTTAGCCAGGGTGGTCTCGATCTCCTGACCGAGTGATCCGCCGGCCTTGGCCTCCCAAAGTGCTGAGATTACATGACAAAACTCCATCTCTACAAAAAACATAAAAATTATATTTTTACAATTAAAGTGTACATTTAATTATAATTAAATTACAGGCCTGATGGCTCACACCTGTAATCCCAGCACTTTGGGAGGCCATGGTGGGCAGATCACTTGAGTTCCAGAGTTCGAGACCAGCCTGGCCAACATGGTGAAACTTCGTCTCTACTAAAATTACAAAAAAATTAGCCAGGCATGGTGGCGCACACCTGTAATCCTAGTTACTCAGGAGGTTGAGGTGGGAAGCTTGCCTGAACCCGGGAGGTGGAGGTTGCAGTGAGCTGAAATTGAGGCACTGCACTTTAGCCTGGGTGACAGAGCAAGACTCTGTCTCAAAAAGCAAAACAAAAAATTAGCCGAGGTGGGAGGATTGCTTGAGCCTTAGAGGTTGAGGCTGCATCGAGCCGTGATCCTCCTACTTCAGCCTCCTGAGTAGCTGGGACTACAGACATGTGCTACCACCCCCGCCAAGTTTTGTATTTTTTGTAGAAATGGGGTTTTGCTGTGTTGCCCAGGCTGGTCTTAAACTTCTGGGCTCAAGCAATGCACCCGCCTCGTCCTCCCAAAGTGCTGGGATTACAGGCGCGTGGTGTAGCATTTTTGAGACAGAGTTTTGCTCTGTCACCTAGGCTGGAGCGCAGTGGTGTGATCATAGCTATAGCCTTGAACTCTTGGGCTCAAGTGATCCTCCCACCTCAGCCTCCTGAGTAGGCTGGGACTATAGGTGCATGCCACTGCACCTGGCTCATTTTCGTATTTGTTATAGAGACTGAGTCTCGCTGTGTTGCTCGGGCTGGTCTCAAACTCCGGGCTCAAGTGATATTCCCACCTTGGGCTCCCAAAGTGTTGGGATTACAGGCATAAGCCACTGCACCTGGCCTATATTCTAATTTTTAATCTACCACTTTGGGGTGAACTGATTACAGGCATGCATCACTACACCCAGCTAATTTTTGTATTTTTAGTAGAGACGTGGCTTCACCATGTTGGACAGACTGGTCTCGAACTCCTGCCTTCCCTGTTTACTTCCTGGGTTTTATAGATGAACTAAAATCTGAGAGGCTGCAGTTTCCTAGTAGTAATGCTTGGTGGATAGAATAGAATCTGCTTGCTCTGCTGCCTTTGCCTTCTTCCTGTCATCTGTCAGGCATGTGCCATCTGTTCCAAGCAGTAGGCTGGCCTTCCCTGTTCTTGCTTCGAACACAATGAAAAAACTCCTTTTGTCTGTTGCTTTCCTGACACTCTGGTACCTTTCCACTACTGTGTTTCTATTTAAGTTGATCATAGTTTACTTCCATGTCTTGTACAGAGGATTTAAAAATTTGAGTTTCATAATGTCCTTAAATCATTTTTTGTTTCTTTTTCATTAGGATTATTTGTACTGATCATACCTGAGTTTCTGGTTCATACCTCTTTACTTCTTACACCATCTCTGTGTGTGTGTGTGTGTGTTTTGAGACGGAGTCTTGCTCTGTCGCCCAGGCTGGAGTGCAGTGGTGCAATCTCGGCTCACTGCAAGCTCTGCCTCCCAGGTTCACATCATTCTCCTGCTTCAGCCTCCCGAGTAGCTGGTACTACAGGCGCCGCCACCACACCCGGCTAATTTTTTTGTATTTTTAGTAGAGACGGGGTTTCACCGTGTTAGCCAGGATGGTCTCAATTTCCTGACCTCGTGATCTGCCCGCCTTGGCCTCCCAAAGTGCTGGGATTACCGGTGTGAGCCACTGCACCCGGCTTGTGTATGTGTGTGTGTGTGTGTGTGTGTGTGTGTGTGTGTTTTTGAGACGGAGTCTTCCTCTGTTGCCCAGGCTGGAGTGCAGTGGC
>NW_022303394.1:370-1182 GCF_002776525.5 Piliocolobus tephrosceles | reverse complement strand
TTTTTTTTTTTTTTTTTGAGATGGAGTCTTGCTCTGTTGCCCAGGCTGGAGTGCATTGGTGTGATCTCAGCTCACCGCAACCTCTGCCTCCTGGGTTCAAGCGATTCTTCTGCCTCAGCCTCCCGAGTAGCTGAGACTACAGGCACCTGCCACCACACCCGGCTAATTTTTTTGCATTTTTAGTAGCATTTAGTAGAGAGTAGAGTATTTTGTATTTTTGTGTTAGCCAGGATGGTCTTGATCTCTTGACCTCATAATCTGCCCGTCTCAGCCTCCCAAAGTGCTGGGATTACAGACGTGAGCCACTGTGCCCGGCCTATTATAGCACTTCTAATGCAGAGTTAGACTTTGCAAAGTGTAGAGTGGATGGCACATTCCGTCATCCTTGAAATGCACAGCAGTATTTGGCAAACTGTTTGGAAGACACTATAAAAAAAGACAGGATGATATACGGAAAATAGGAGACAGACCCACTATCTTTATTTATAATTAAATCCCGACCATGAAGCGTTCTCTCTAACCTCGTGTTTTTACAGCTCATAACTCTTTGAAGTTAACTTGGGAAATAAATTTTCCAAGATTAGTCTCAACTAAAAGGCATTTTTTCTCTTTTGTTTGGAAACTTGGAAATAAGTTTGTTTTTCTGTTTTGGTATGACTTTGCATCAGAAAAAAAGAAGGATACTTTAATTTTATAAGTCAATATTTAAAACAAAAAAATGAGAAAACTTTCTTAAAAATACTTCTTTGGGAAGAGAGATTTTATTGGCTCAATAATTTTTTTAAATGTTAAGTGTTTTCTTTTTTTTTTTT
>NW_022303394.1:0-270 GCF_002776525.5 Piliocolobus tephrosceles | reverse complement strand
TTTATTTTTTTTTATTATACTTTAAGTTCTAGGGTACATGTGCATAACGTGCAGGTTTGTTACATATGTATACTTGTGCCATGTTGGTGTGCTGCACCCATCAACTCGTCAGCACCCATCAATTCATCATTTATATCACGTATAACTCCCCAATGCAATCCCTCCCCCCTGCCCCCTCCCCATGATAGGCCCCATTGTGTGATGTTCCCCTTCCCGAGTCCAAGTGAGCTCATTGTTCAGTTCCCACCTATGAGTGAGAACATGCGGTGT
>NW_022303393.1:946-3786 GCF_002776525.5 Piliocolobus tephrosceles | reverse complement strand
CGGGAGGCGGAGCTTGCAGTGAGCTGAGATCCAGTCATTGCACTCCAGCCTGGGTGACAGAGCGAGACTCTGTCTCAAAAAAAAAAAAATGAAGATAAAAGTGTTTGGCCCACGGACCAGGAGAGACATTCAGGAAGACGGACAATGGGTTGGGCATGGGGTCCATGGGCTTCCCTCGGGAACAGAAGCAGGAGCAGGCAAATGGTGGGAGAAGCTGAGGCTGCATGGGTAGGTGAATGCAGTGACCAGGTGGACACGGAGGGGCCAGAGGGACTGGAAAGGGAGGGACGGAGCTGGTCCCAGCCACACAGTGGCGAGTCCTCAGGTCCCACAGCCCCTCCACGAACACGAACATACAGGCCTCCACGTATGCACAGGTTTCCATGCTCACATCCGCACACACTTACACATACGTGCTGGTAACACACGTGTACAGCTCAGCCCCATCAAAGGCAAGCTGGCACTTGATGTACAATCTCACATGGGCGACACTCTGGAGACAAGGCAGGGAGCGGCTCAGGGCTTCAGCAGGCACAGGGCTGACGGCAAAGGACAGTGATCTCTTCCTCCTTGGAGGAGGACGTCGTTGGTTTGGGTTTTGTTTTTGTGTTTGTGTTTGTTTTGCGATGGAGTCTCACTCTGTCGCCCAGGCTGGAGTGTGGTGGCGCAATCTCAGCTCACTGAAAGCTCCACCTCCCAGGTTCAAGTGATTCTCCTGCCTCAGCCTTCCGAGTAGCTGGGATTACAGGCGCTCGCCACCACGCCCAGCTGATTTTTGTATTTTCCGTAGAGATGAGGTTTCACCATGTTGGCCAGGCTGGTCTTAATCATGGTCATGGCTGTAAGATGGTCTGCATTTGTCAAAACTCACAAAACAAAACACGAAGGGGGTGCATTTTACTATATGCAAAATATACCTCCTTTTTTTTTTTTTTTTGAGACAGAGTTTGGCCCTGTCACCGAGGCTGGGGTGCAGCGGTGCAATCATAGCTCACTGCAGCCTCGACCTCCTGGGCCCAAGCAATTCTCACTCCTCAACCTGCCTAGTAGCTGGGACTGCAGGAGCACGTCACCATACCAGGCTAATTTTTTAACTTTTTGTAGAGACAGGGTCTTGCAGTATTGCCCAGGCTGGTCTTGATCTCCTAGGCTCAAGCAATCTGCCCACCTTGGCCTCCCAAAGTGTTGAGATTCCAGGCGTGAGTCACCACACCCAGTGTTTATATCATCATTTTTAAGTTAAAAATAGAAGAAAACAAAACACCATCCCAGCCAGGAGCCCCCAGACCTGGCCCTGAGGGAGGCGCGGTCCCTGCGCCACCCCCCATCCTACCACCCTGTCCTTTGGAGCTATGTCCCACGGGAAAAGGGTGAGCCTGCCACACGTGTGCTGGACAGAGAGTGCCCACACACTGCTCTGACACCACAGAGACCCTCAGAAAACCCTGGAGAGAGCCGCAGGGCTGTGAGCAGCTCAGAACGCATCGTTTTTGCTGAGCAGAGCAGGTGGATTCCTTGCCCAGGACAGTGAGTCAGGAACCTGGCTGCCCGGTCTTGTTTCCCTCTTCTCTAGGGCTACCAGGAAGGTCAGAGCTGAGGCTGAGGCCCAGTAACAGCAACTGCAGAGGACCCAGCACCAGCACACACATGCTCTGTGCTTCTGTTATGGCCTTGACAGTCTATTCCAGCTTCTGTCTCCCCGGGCCCGATTCTGAACAGTCACGTCCTTGTCTGATTTATAATCGTCTACCTGCGTGCGCCTGGCCGTCTCCCCAGAGGACTGTGGGCTGGGTCTGTGTCCCGGCTACCTCTGCAGAGCCAGCACGGGGTCAGGCTCAGCAGGTGCCTGTGACGTCAATTACAGATGCCAACACCTTCCAAAGACAAAGTGCTTTGTCATTAGGTGACTGGATGGGGAGAGAGGGACCCAGATAAGAGAAAGAGAGAGAGAGAAAAGGAGACAGAGACAGAGGCAGATGCACAGCGGATAGACCAAGGGAGATGGAAAGAAGGAGGCAGACAGACAGACGGAGAAACTGATAGAGACAGACCGTGAGAGAAAGAGACAGAGAGACACACACAGACAGGCTGAGAAAGAGACAGACCAACAGAGACAGAAACCAGAGAGACAGAGACAGACAGAGAGTCAGAGACAGGCAGGCCATGGGAGACAGAAGGAGGCAGGCAGACAGACAGATGGAGAAACAGAAAGAGACAGAGACAGACACAGATAGAGATGCAGAGACAGAGAGACAGGCTGAGAAAGAGAAAGAGACAGACCAAGAGAGACAGAAATGAGAGAGACAGACAGATGCAGAGACAGACAGACAGACACATGGAGACAGACAGACAGGCAAATGGACAGACAAAGAAAAAGAGACCAAGAGAGAGGAGAGAGACAGAGACAGAGAGTGGCACACAGACAGACAGAGAGGTAGGCAGAGAAAGAGAAGAGAAAGACCCAGACAGACAGAAACAGACAGACAGAGACCTGTCAGACAAAGAGAAACAGACTGAGAGAGACAGAAACAGAGAGAGAGACTGAGAGGGACAAAGACAGAGAGAAAGAGACAGAGGGATGAACTGGCTCCTGGCCCCCTAGGAAGATGTATAATTTCTGAGAGAAGGAGAAGGACCTCCCTCCCCCAAGCAGGGAGTGAGGAGAATAAGACAGCTCTGTCCCTCCACCCATGATGGACCCAGCTCCAGCCCAGCCCCAGCCCAGCCCAGTCCCTCCCCAGCCCCAGCTCCAGCCCAGCCCAGCCCCAGCCCAGCCCAGCCCCAGAACAGCCCAGCTCCAGACCAGCCTCAGCCCCAGCCCAGCCCCAGCCCAGCCCCAG